>NW_017300267.1:94897-101090 GCF_001594075.2 Trachymyrmex cornetzi
CTTGATCCAATTGTACATCTTGCGGCAACACGAGCGCATCACGCATTCCTTCGCCTCAGCGATTAAATTCGCGCTCAACTCTTTCTTTAGATGTGGTATTACCATGCGATTAAGGGCGATTTCGACGCTGCCTACACGCAAGGCATTCCAATCTTGTACGAGTTTGCTGAACTCATCACGGCAATAGAGCTGCTTCATTTCATCGACATAGTTATTGCTGGTGTTGCCCTCAATAGCATCACTGAGTGTAATCGTAATGAGTTTGTCCTCCTCAGCAATCATCAGATTTAAGAATTGAACGCCTACTAGATCACGCACCGGCTTGTCCTTCAGATATTTCATTGTGTAGATTGGATGATTCTCGTCGATCTCTTTAATGCCCTTCTTCGTTGGCTTCACGGACATCTTAGCACGTTCCATGTACATCTCGCGCACGCATTTACGCACGAGCGGCTCGCGTGCCACCTGAATCGCCACCATCAGCTGAGCAGCCTTCAATACTTCTTCCGCGGTCTTAAATCGCGAACTAGAATACTCAGTCGCAATTGTCGTCGGTTCGGTCGGCTCCTGATCTACCTCGTGACGCTGATAATTATCACGCAGATTCTCGGCGTAGTGTTCGGGTGTTAAGCCAAACTTCTTCGCCAGACCATCCAAACCGGCCTTCCGACAGATTGAGTATGGGCCGCTTCTAACAGCTTGCTTCAGCGTATCGTCGACTTCTTCTTCCTCCGGTATTTCTTCCTCCTCCGGCGGATCCTCTCCATTTTCTTCTGCCTCAGCAATTTGTTGTTTACGTCGCTGAATCCTCTCTTCACGTCGTGCCTGCTTCTCCTTCTGTCGCACGGATTCCTGCATCGCCTGAATCTCGTGACTATAATACAACATGAAATGATTATAGACATCATTGAGCTCTTCACTTGTCTGCACATTCTTCAGTCGCTCAATGTCGTCGTCTTTGATCACTCGCACGTTATCTGGCAACGGAGCGTCCGGATTCTTCATGATTTCATCCAGTTGATAATTGCGCATCTTATCAAATAGTTTGAGCAGGTTCTCTTTCCGTTGGCTCAACTGACACCATTTCGCGTCAAACTTATAAACTTTCCACAAGTCATTAATGTTCAACTCGGGCAGCACATACTCCTTTCTATAGAAAGATATAAAAGGGACTTCAAAATGTTGATTGCGCATAAAGTCCAAGGCTTTCTTGATCTTGCCGATAGTCTGTGGTCCTTTTCGTGCCCGTTCCTTAGCCTCAGCATTCAAGTGGGCATCCTGAATGGAGACTGTAGGCTTGCAGAATGCTTGCTTATAGATCCATTCTGCTTCGAGATCCAGTTCATCAGAACCTTCCTGAACTGATGTGACTGGTACAGATCTAAGTTGCATTCTTTCTGGTATATCTGTATTACGTATCTGCAATTTTGAAACAAATGTCATAAGTGATAGATTTGGAAACAATGTAGCTATTTATAAATATACAATGTTTATCGTATTTTAAAGTGATAAAACATTGTTACTATTTGTATGTACTTCCCACATATATTTTTTGTGTTAAATTTAAAGATGTAATACAAAATTTCTGTATTATAATCCAAATTTAATTATTAATTCTTATATCTCAATATAGAAATTTAAAACTTTTTGTATTATAATACACTCTTCTCTCTCTTCTCTATATTGTAATATTTTCGAAAACTATGTAAAATATAGAAAAACTAAATATTAAAAAATTCAATTTTAAGATTTGTAAAAGAAATATGTTACATTTACCCAATACCGCTGATTCGTTGTTTATATTATAATACTTTTAAAGACAATAGTGTAAAAAGAAATGTATTCAAATTCAATATAAAAAATACTGTTATATTTACGCAACACCGCTGATAATTGTTGTTTAGCATTACTACATATTATTATGTCGTACCTCATTATCCATATCAGTAAAGTGACCGCGTTTCAATTCACTAGGCTCGTAAATCTCGAAGATACTCTTTCTTGTGGTCTTTTTCTTCAACTGCTTCTTTGGTCGCCGCGGCCGTTCAGTATCAGCATCTTCATCCATGTATTCATCCTCTTCTTCTTCCTCTTCTTCTTCATAATCCTCTTCGCCATATTTACCGAATTCATCATAATCAAAATCAACACCAAAAATGTCCTGTGCTTCTTGCAATGCTCTATAGACAAAAAAAAGATATTTTCTTTTTTATCTGAATAACGTAAATTTAACTTATGCTAATAGATAGATAGTTAATATATAGATATTATAAGACATTTTAAAAAGTCATTAAATATCACAACGTACGCATCAGAAAATATTGGCTTCTTTTTCTTCCTTTTCTCTGCGATAGGTCTACCATCATCGTCAACAATAAAATCATCCGCATCAGTGTATTCGCCTTCGTCACTACCTTCCTCAAAGGTATCCGCCTCCGGCCTATGACTTCGTTCACTCCGTCTTTCGTCCTCCTAAAAGCAACACAAAGAAATAAATAAAAATACTACACTTTTGTATATCGCAGACCTTACAAAAGCATTACATACCGTAATAACATCCCTTTCCTAATATAAGTATGCATGTATATTTAACAAATGCAGATGTGACACATATACATAGACACGCATTTATATTTATATAATTTATGTATATAAAATAAGAATTCGACAAAAAGCAACAAAGTATACATTACAGACGAATATTGCAGACAATATGTTATGTAAATTTTTAAGCATTTTCCCAAAATTAATACTGTGTCGAATTTAATATATTTATGTAACTTACATCTCCGGAACCTTCAAACAATTCATTGGCAATAGCGTCCCTTTCTTCATCTGCTTCTTTTTCTTGTTCTTCCTCTGATTCCTCATCTTGGATTCTTCGAAGACGTTTAAAACGTTTCTGTAACGCAAAGTAAAATATTTAATATTGTTTAATTAACATTCTCTCTATTTTTTTAAGAATAATCCAAGATGTATAGAAGCATACTCTTTCAAGCTTAACGCCTAAATTTTCTTCAATCAGATCGTAATCTTCATCTTCCAAGCGATCATCAAAATCCTCATCATCACTTTTCTTACGCTTCTTATGATGATTAGAACCGTCACTGTCTTCACCTTCGCTTTCCTCTATAGGATTGTCGTCTATCAAATCTTTCAGTTCCTCGCGCAACTGATCCTCATCATCTATAAAATATATCATATCAATGTTGCACACATATGTATACATATGTACATATACAAATAAATTACAATTTCGAAAATTAATATAAATTAAATATGATGTATTAGAAGTAAATCTTTTTTAATTAACTAAGTATACATATAAAAAGAATAAAATAGAAACAGAAAAAAAAATGATCCACGTATTCACTGATCAAAATATGTTTATATATATATATATATTGTACACTATACATACAGATACATACATAAGTATGTAAATAAATAACAATTAAAAAAATTAATATTACATATAATGTATTAGAAGCTAATCTAATTAATCTGGGTTACACATATAAAAAGAATAATAGCAATGTTTATTGATCCTTATTATTTATAAAATATATGTATATAGTATGTTTTAATGCTGTACATCATGGATATAGATTAAGGGTCCTCTACATAGAAGTTGTAGACTCCACAACCATCTACGACTTCTATGTAGAGGACCCTTTAGTATTATTTTCCTAAGAAAAAACCTGGCAGTGGGGAAAAAAATGTTTTTTCAAATAGTATTCCATTTTTTTGCTCTAATCTATTTTTAAAAGCCTCCATTTGATATAACACAAAATATAAATCACTTCTTTTTAAAAGACACATTCAATTACAGAATGTCACTTAATACTACTTAAATTTTGTTTAACACTTTTAAAGTTAAACATGAAAAACAAGATATATTAAGCATTTAAAAAGTTAAAAAAATATATAAGCTTAAAATAATAATGAACATTTTTATGAAAGTGGAAATATGCAAGATAAGAAACTAATAATCAGAAAATCTCCATAAACATTCAATTTTATTATTTACTCAACACAAGATAATATCTATATTGTAAATATAATGTAAATTGTAAATAAAGCATCATCAAACAAAGCAATGCTTGCAATGCTTTTTGCAACATCAAATAAAACAATTTTATATTACAAGTTCTTTGAGTCTTCTACTTTTAAAATCATTTAGACAATTTTTTTCTCTAGCAACTTGAAGGTACATTTCATGTGCTGCTATTCCAGCGGCTAAAATTTTGTAGTACAAGCGTCAAACATTCAAACACAGTTGATGGTGCTGCTGCATCAGATTGATCAGCGTTTACCACGATATATGTAACCTAATCTTTTCCTTCACGGCTGATCCAGATGAAAGAATTCAGTGCAGTTAGAATAACTTAATTGCTAATAATAATTTGAGATTTTGCTCTAATAGTTCTGTGACAAAAAGTCATTACTTCATCTTTTTTGTCATTGAAACGGTCAGTTTGAATGGCTAGTGAAAATGCATCTTAATTTTTATTTCATTCACGTAGTATGGAACATTCCAGTAACATTACTAGAGTGTTCCATGCCATCTGCATTCAGCAATGTTGAAATATTCTATCCTACTTACTTAGGTATTTTTATACAAAACTTTTTATATATAAATTAAGAATTTTTTAACATTAGTAAAAGAAATCTCTCTGAGGCTCTGTTTTGAATACTGCCAGTACTGAAAATTTATAGTATACATAACATAAACCAAAAATTTTCAATACTGATAGTATATATCAGAACATTAAACTAATTATTAATAAATAATAAAAATAACTTTAAACAGGTTTGTTAAAAAATTCTTATTGAGTGTAATAATAAATTTAAAAAAAAAGCAGATAATAAAGCAGAAAAGGGAAAGGGAACAAATAAATCAGGATAACAAAGAGATAAGAGAAAATCAGAAAAAACAGGAAAAGGAGAATAAACGAAATATTCCGAGAATACTAAATAAAAATTAACAATTACTTTTAGAGTGGATTTTAGAGGTTCCATGTCCAATAAAAAACAGCAAACTACGAAATAATTGGAACAGTTTATCATCAATGAATCGGTATCTGTCAAGAATCATGTACATAAAAAAACCGCGAAAGGCTTGCGCCGACTTTCCTTACCTTCCTCCTCGTCATCGCTCTCCTCTACCGCCTTCAACTTCCTCAGTTTTTTCTTCTCATTCTGGTCCAACTCCTCTTCACCCTGTAATACAATCGCACACGTTATTAGCACCAAACGTCGTTGCAGCGCTTCGTCGTACAAGATTTTTGCATAGGATTTCCCGTGGCGAGAAAATGGAAAGAAAATACTTTACCTCGCTCACGTCCGCTTCAGAGTCGAGATACTCTGCCATACTTCAGAGTAACGACGACTTAATTTCGTCCGAAATTTTGTATGCGTTGCTTCGTCTCGGACTCGTACCGTTTTAAAGGATCAGCAACACGACAAAATGACAAGATCCTTCAACATTTACGTTCTTCCATGTTCTTTCGTGGAATGGCCGGAGTAATATCAGAAAGTAAACGGTGAGATAGATGAACGGCCCAAAGACATATGCCGGATTCACACTGCATCCGATTTGCGTCGTACGACTATCTGCAACCAATCAGAAAACAGGATTCCGATGATACGAAGCAAAATCCATGCACATCGGATACAGTGTGAATCCAACAATAGACTTTGGAACGGCCATGATATAAGAATATAAGAGGTCTGTTCGGGTTGCATGAAATCCCCAAATATTTTTGCACTTAAAATGAGATAGATATATATTTCGCTTTGAAAAGAGAGAAAACGAAGATGCCGAGAGCAAAAAGTGCGAACAGACCTAAGGTATGGATTAGTTTACATCGTGCACTTGATACGGGTATTAACTAGTAACTTTCTATTGAATGATTTTAATTTCGACGATATGTCGAAACATATACATGATATATGTATTTAGTTAATCATTATGATATATATTCAGGGAATGGAAAGTTACTTTTTAAAAGTAACAAGTTACAGTTACTCGTTACCGAGTAGGAAAAGTAACAAGTTACCGTTACTAGTTACCGATTTTTAAAAGTAACTCATTACAGTTACCGTTACTTGAGAAAGTAACTTTTCGTTACTTTTCCGTTACTTTTTTTTAAATCGACGACCAACAATCATAGCGGACGAGCCTAGAGGC
>NW_017300267.1:102169-103126 GCF_001594075.2 Trachymyrmex cornetzi
ATATTGTACCAATTTAGTACATCATTCTTTAAATACATTGCTGAAATTAAAATAATTTAATAGAAAGTTACTAGTTAGTACGTGTATCAAGTGCACGATGTAAACTAGGCCTATTTTATTTCTGAGAATGCGCACTACGCGCAGTCGTACCCTGGAACATGGCGACTGCTTTTTGACCAATCAAAACATTGCCCCAAATTGTAAATATGAATATTGGTCTGTTTTTTATTCCTGCACTAAACTGCACTAGAACTTTCTTTCATGCTTTCACCAAATATTAAACATATATTTATCTCACTTTAAGGGTCGGTTGTTCCACCTTTCGGTAAATTTTATCTGTTGCGTAAGTAACAAGATTACCCAATCACATGCGTGGATTGCCAGATTTACCTAACAGGTAAAATTTACCAAAAGGTGGAACAACCGAGCCTAAAGCCGGCGGCACACGATGCTTGTTTTCTTGTTGGATTGTTAGCTGGATTAGATTCTTGCCACCGTATTGGCTGCGATGCTGGCACTGTCAGCATCGCAGCCAATACCATGGCAAGAATCTGATCCAGCTAGCAATCCAGTAAGAAAACAAGCATCGTGTGCTGCTGGCTTAAGTTCTAAAAGTTCAGCTACAAAAGACAGACCCCTTGACTGCTACTATGGCTATGTTCCAAAATTCATTGTCAGTACTGGGTGCTTTCCATTTGATGACACAAGTCAACACAAGCGTCGTTCTGTCCTTGTTGACATCCAGAGAGTGACAAAGATAGAACGACACTTGTATCATCAGATGGAAAGCACTAAATATTTCCTCCATTGGCCTAGTTTACATCGTGCAATTGATACACGTACTAACCAGTAAAGCTAGCGGCATACGATGCTTGTTTTCCTGCTAGATTGCTAGCTGAATTAGAATCTTGCCACCGTATTGGCTGCGATGCTGTCAGTGTCCAGTATCACAGCCAA
>NW_017300267.1:103235-107716 GCF_001594075.2 Trachymyrmex cornetzi
ACCTATCAGAAACTGATTACATCGGAATATATGGTTTCTGATAGGTTGAAATCTTAATATCTAATTCTTATTCCTCTATTGTGCGCAGGCCCTAACTTTCTATTGAATTATCAGTAGGGCCTAAAGGCCTGAGCATAATAGAAGGACAGAAATTAGATATTAAAATTTCAACCTATCAGAAACTGATTACATCAGAATACACGGTTTTTGATAGGTTGAAATCTTAATATTTAATTCTTGTTTCTCTATTGTGCGCAAGCCCTTAAATACACAATAATGTGCACGGAAATGGAATAGAAGTTGTTTACAATTGGTATACAACGAATTTAGAAATTTTAGAATACAGAGTGCCAGAGAGAAGCAAAAAAAAACAGAAAATATCGTTTTATCACGTTACAGAGAAGCTTGAAAAAAAAAGAAACTAATTTATAAAACTGGAAAGAAATATAATCCTTTTTCTTTATTAAACGGATGGTTATAGAGAAATTTTATTTTTTATTCACACAAACATGATATAATTATTTCTTCTTGTAGAAAAAATAAAGATACCGATATGTCTACTCTGTTGACAGAAAATAACTTCGAGTGTCGGTTAGTTTTATCTGTTTTATGTTTGCAATAAAATAAAGTAAATAACAGAAATGTGTGGTTATGAAAGATAAATTTGCTTAAAAAATTGTTATATTCTATTATAATACATTTAAATAAAATATGTAAAAAAAAATACTTTAATAATGATTTGATATTTTATTTAGGGTGAGTTCTGTGCTAAATAAGAACGTTCAATCTTATGGAAAAATGTATATGTTTGATAATTGCAGTGAAACATGTTGGAATTCTAATGCAGTAGGTAACCAAGTTTTATTATGAATTAGTTCTTCATATACTTGGCTATATATTTTAATACGACAAACATATAATATAACATATAATATATATAACAGGGAAGTCCACAGTGGGTTCTTATTAACTTTGAAGAAGAATGCAGTCTCTCCAGTTTTGAGGTAGAATTCCAAGGTGGATTCGCTGGAAAAAATTGTCATATAGAGGCTGGTAATGACAAAAAGGAACTAATAGTTGTTGAATCTTTTTCTCCCGAAGATAAGAACAAGCTACAGCGATTTAACTTAAAAAATCAGGTCAGAGCCAAAGTTTTTAAATTTGTATTTAATGAAAGCACTGATTTCTTTGGCAGGATCATCATATACAATTTGTCATTGTACTCGTGATATCCATTTTAATGTCTTAATTATAATTTTATACATTACAACAAGTGTTTATATAAATACAATCTTTGTAACTTTGTAACGTTATTTTAATAAAATTTATATTACAATTTATTGTTTGTAAATTATAATAGAATTTTTATAAATGTATATCTAATTATTTTATAGATGTATATCTAATTAATTTAATCATATAAAGATATTTTGGGCTACACGAAGATGGTTATGCACAACACATTTTTTCTAATTAAAATAGTTTATTTTATATAAAATTATTTATTCTACTTAAAATAGTTTATATTATATAAAATAGTTTATTCTATTCGTAATATAATTAAGTACAATATTAATATTATGAATCTTAAATGTTAAATGCTTGATAAAAACGATTATTTCAACATTAAGAGAAACTTATCATATGATTTTTTTCATTGAGCCTCGCTTTGGATTGGTTGAGCACTGGGTGGTCGAACTGAAAAAAGAATCACATAAATATTTTTGATACCATTTGCTTCCATCTGCTATGCTTATATTTTATTAGTCTTACTTGCGCAGGATAGAGGTTGAAATTTTATATCGTCAACAGCAAAGCCTCCGTTACTGGCGCTTCCCTCAAGAATAAGTCGATATGGAGTTCGTGCTTCAATTGCCACTTGTGCTGCCATCCATACCGGTCGTGGATTATTTAATCCTTTGGCTGTCAATGACCATAACTACAATAATGAAATTAAAGGTTTAGAAAAAAATGAACCAAAATAAACCACATCTCTGTTCCATAAAAAATGCTTGTTCCATGCATTTAATATTAAAATGGAAATTAAAATTTGTTTTATACTAGAGAGCTCAAAAGAATATACAATAAGTAATATTTTAAATATTATATTCAGTTTTATATGTTCATTCGTACTGGTTGCTCCTGTTCGCCTTCATTCTCTCCTTCAGTCTCTTCGGTAGGCATTTTGATCACTCGTAGAGTAGTGGACTCCTCCACGCCAAAAGCGGCAAACCAAAAAGTGAAACATACAAACTCTTCATCGGGCGAGGCATTGATGATAGGCGATTGTAATTGAACCTTCGTTGATTCTTTATTTGTTGTAAAGATGTCAAAGAATACAAAATCGCCAGGCGCACCAAAAGTTCTGTCCAATAATTGAGCCGGTCGATGGGCCTGAAACGCACGCTGCCACATCACAGCACGGTCGTTATCGGAAATAGTTATGTTCTCCCATCCGCATAAATCCTTCTCAAAGCTACAATCTTCTGGGCGAGCGACTGCACTCGCTGGTTTCACTATATGTAAATGTAAAACATAAATTTAATGTATAAAATTAGGTAAGAGAGAATAGTACTGTACTCCGAAAGGAATAAATATTTATTTCAGAAGAAAGAAATAATAAATGGAAAATATATTTACCACTGCAATTTCCAGTATAAAAAGAGATATCATCAATTCCTATGCTACCAGTAGCTCTGTTCGGACCCCAAGTGCCTTCGAATACGATATTAAAGTCTGTGTTTTGATTGATGTTAGCTTGAGCATAGTTCCATGTGGGACCTTGATTATTGTACAATTGCCATATAGGTTTAGCTTTCGAACTATCACCCTCTGCTTGCATGTATAATCGCAAAACTCCTATAAAATTAAAAATTTGCTCTCATTGTATCGGTAAATTGCATTTATTTTGAAAGGAATCAGACTAACAACAATCCATTCTATTGAACTGAATTTTTAGATTCTCTATTTTTTTTTAAAGATAATACCATTTGAATCAATTAAGATTAAGAAATCTTGTAATAAAATCATTAAATAAGGAAACATGAAATCTAAATCATAAAAAGTTACAAAATTAATTATTCATTTCAAAGATAAAATATTCGATCAAACTAATAATTTTTTTTTAAACTCTACCTAAACTAGGTCCTGTGGAATCAATGAAGGGCTCGAACATAAAGTACCAAAATGTAATGCAGAGCGGTTCTTCGGAAGCCTTCATCTGTCGACTGACCAGCTGAGCGGTACCACCTCCAGATGATCGCGGACCACCTCGAAGACGTCCAAGGCCCAAAAAATATTCGTTGCGTCGGTTAACTGTGTGTCCACTGCTGTACGGTTTCCTTTGATTCCTCGGGCCTAACACCTGAGTAGATACCCTTTCCCATTCGACACGATCTGGATCTCGCGAGTTGATCCATTCACATTCATCAATTTCAAAGGTGCAATCCCGCGATGTCGGAGCAGCTACTTGAGGTGAAACTATCAAATCAATAAAGGGATTAAAAATCGGTTTATGAAGTCAAGTACTGATCGATGTAATGAAGCAAGAGACGAAGTATTAGTTTAATGTGAAAACGATACATAATATTTACTCTCTCAAAGCGTCCTAGGTTCGATTCCGAATTTTATCTCATACGTTAACTTTTCAAATTTTATTAAGGCATCGTTTATTTTGTCAAATTATAGGTAAGAAAACAAAGGAGATAATACTGTGACTTATAATTGTTGCCTACTGATTACCGAGAGTCGAGACAATTGCAAGACATAGGCAAATGTTTCAACTGTCGTCAGTTAGCAAACTTAAATCTATTTTGTGTGTCATAATGTTAGCTTTCTTGTTTCCTTATTTATAATGCGATAAGAAAACAATTTTAAGCAGAAAATTTGAAAAGTCAATATATGGGATAGACTTCAGAATCGAATGAGAAATGCTTCGAGAGATTAAATACAAATCAGCCATTTTAATATTAAGCTAACACTTTTAAAGCAGATTTAGATCTTAAGATGTGTTTGGAGAGAAATATGATGAGACTGCTTTATATACAATATCGTTCATAAATTTGGAAACACTTGCGATTTTCTCGCTTTTTACATACAAGGTATCTTGGTGAAAATAATCGTAGAGAAGTTTTTGTATTTTAAAAAGAAAAAATAGAGGTTTTTTTTCTAAAGTAACAAATTTTGTCTATACGAAATTTAGTTCCTGAATTAAACTTTAATTGAATTAATTTTTAACATTAAAATTTCCAGTGAGGGCTCGCGTTCTTCGCGGCTTTGTGGGTTGGGCTATCGACCGGGCGCGTCTCCAGGTGGCGGATCGGAGGACGTTCGGAGGGAGTATCAGTCTCCCGGGTGTAAAACCCTGCATGAGATTAAGAGTCCCTCCGCACAGTGGCTATAAACGGTCCCCCAGATATAAAATCTTACGCGAGGCCGAGGGCCGCTGCCGCGGACTACCTCCCCCCCCCCCCCCCCCCCCC
>NW_017300267.1:107728-127414 GCF_001594075.2 Trachymyrmex cornetzi
TGGCTCTAGGGAACCGGGCGAAATCCCAGAGTATTTAGCCTTACCCATGCATGCGGGGCTCTGCGTGAACAGCGTGAGCGAATCGTTTAGTTCCCTAGGTACTCGTGGGATCAAAATGGATCTTAGTCTAACATCATATAAAGTTAGCATGGAGATCGAGAAGCGCGGGACCTTGGAGACTGAGGCTGGAACGATTGCGACCGAAGCTCATTTGGGCCCTGGAGGCATGGTGGTCTCTAAGTCAGGACCAGCTGTCGCTGAGAATTGCACTCTTAAGAAGAATCGCAACGGAGCGAAAAAGAGGAAGGCCAGGCGGGAGCGGGAGAGAGCTTTAAAAGGGGCTCTTATGTGCCTTGCAGGTTCTCTTCGCACACCAAATGGGGTGATACACCAACGGTAAACATCAGAAGGGCTCTAATGAAATCTCCCCTTCGGTAGAAAGACCCAGTAAGAAAAGAAATAGAGCCCAAAGTGCGACCTATGCGGACGCCAATTAAACATTTTCTTTTTCTTTTTTAAAATGCGTTTTTAAAAACCTCTACATTTTTTTCATCGAGATATTTAAGTTTTTGTAAAATACAGGAAAACCGTAAGTGTTCCCGAATATATAAACAGTATTATATTTTCAACTTGTTAGAAAAAGAATCTCAATTTATTACAATTAACATTTATAAGGACGGTTTACGCGAGCAAACATTGAAATCTAATTTCTCGTTTGAATGTAAATTTTACATAACACTCAAGAACCTACCAGGGCAAGCACCTGGTCCATACGAAATATCATCGATTGCGATATCCCCCATGCCGGTGATTCCTACTGATGCTTCGAAAACTAGCTGATAATCATCGAGGGAGCTGATTGTAACTTGTGACATGAACCAGGCATTGCCTGCGTTTCCGGACAGACCCCAAATCTCTTGTAGCTGTGTATCTGAACTGCGATAATGACGTAGAAATAACTTTAGGTAACCGATTCCAGTTCCAAACATGTGGAACCAGAAATGCATGCACATTGGTGCATCCAACATTGTTGCCGGGAAGCTCGAACTTAAGAGTTTCGCCGTGTCGCCAGGTCTTCGCGGAAATCCGGAATCGATGAAAGCGTAACCACCGGCTGTGGCACGGTCACTGGAACTATCCATCGCTGGACCGGTCGTGGGATTTGCGCTTCCGCGACTCTAAAAATATACATTCTCAAACTATCAACATATAAGCGCAGAATAATAAAGTTACATAAAACTTGGTAGCGCATTTACTATAGTCCAGTCGAAATCATCTTCCGGATCATTGTTCCAGTCACAGAAGCCAGCGGCAAAGTTACAGAATCCAACGCACGACGTACCAAGCTGCAGATCTATGTCATCAATAGCGATATATCCGCGGTACAGACGCGATGGATCCGTGGAGTCTACTGGCACGCCTTCAATAACTATCTAATTGGCAAAATTTTTATTATTTTCTAGAGACACTGATAATATTATGAAACACGAAGTGCTAAAAATATTAGCAACATATAGAAAATATAGTTTAGAGAAAAAGTTTGATATGTTCCAACATTATATATGATGAGTTGTGACTGACAAACAAATAAAATATTATATTTGTAAATGAATTTGAAAACGTCTGTAATGTTAATTTTTTTCGTCGAACAATTTATATCTTTAACCTATATTTGTTGAACAGTCACTATGCTATTTGAATAAACTACAAAAATAGTTGGAAAACGTTAAACATAATTTCTCCAGTATCAATAATTTTAACATAAAGGTAATTTTAATTTTCTGTACTAATTATAGAACTTCGTGTTTACTAATTAAATTTTGACTGAATCAAGTTACAATAATGTACCGAGTGTAATTCAGGGTAAGTATAAAGTATTTGAGCCTGCTGCCATGCTCCGAGCGTGTAATATTGTGCGTGCCACATTACGCGCTCATCCACGATTTCTGGCAGATTTGTCGGTTCGCAAGACACTGTGATGTTTTCTACAGGCAATTCCTCTGTTACATCTGGCTGTTCCTTCTTAAATGAGAACGCATCCGTTCCAACATGAAGCAATACTCGTAGTCCTGCGATACTGAGACCGTCCATGGTGTATTTGAACATAAAACAAGTACCCGATACCCCGGTGCTGCCCAATTGCGGACTATGTAAAAGACCTCCGGGACTCTTAAACTTCACATCCTTTGAAGGTATCTGTGATGTCTCCAGAAAGGCATATCTAATGCATTAATTTATGTTCAAGATTATCTAGTGAAACATTGTGTGTGTTATATTAAATGATAAAGATAACACAGCAAAACTCATAAAAACATATGTGGCATGGTATACGTATAGTAGAAGAGTTATGTATCCTAAGGAAAGGATATATAACTTCTTTACAACACAAAAGAAGAAATCCATGTCCAATTTTTCTAATAATCGTAATCTAATATAATTGCTTTTTAAGTTAAAGACCAAGAATCTTAATTTAATACTGAAGAAAATATGATTCTTGTTATATATTTATATTATATTAATTAAATGGCAAATATCTTTAGCGACTTTTTTACCCTCCCTCTATTGAATCGCTAGCATCGGCCGTTGGTCCACCCAACCAGTTAGTGCCTGTTCCAGTTCCTGAAGTCCAATCCAAAGCACCATTACCATTTTGCCATTCACAAAGCGGCATTGACGGTGATGGCCCGAAATCACAGAAGACTTCCTCGACAGTGACCGTCGGAGGTGGTGCAGTAATCGTAGGAAATCTTACAAACATAAAATTGCGAACAGCATATTAATTGAATTCATGATTAACATCATAATATCTTTATATTGTAATCGTATAAAATTTCATCAAATTTATCGAGTCATATTTAAAGTAAAAGTTTCATTTAAATTAATTGAAAAAGTCTAATTCTGTTGCACATTCGTATCCCTGAGATTCGTGAAAAGCACCCTCTTTTTTTATTGCTTGTTACTCAACAGCTATCGATGCTGAATATAATTGATATCTTAATACATTCAATACAAATGTTTCTAAAGAATGATACTAAAAAATGTTGATCTTCTAAAGAGAAAAATCTTCTTTTTTAAAAGGGAAAGAAACCTTTGTGCTGAAGGATCTCTTTGCGCCAACGTTGTGGGTTGTGGGGATCTAGGCGGTAAAGACCTTTCCGTGGTGAAAGGTGCGGTACTGCGGGTCGGTAGGATATCCGGCTTGCCTGGCCACTGCCTGGGTTCGATGCGCTCTACTTCGTCCAGCGGTTCGCGGTCGCGATCGACAGAATTGATGGGAGATTGCCCTGAGTCGATCAAATCGACGGATTCTGGTCCATCAATTGAAACGCCGTTACTCGCGGTATTTCTTGTCCAAATAGGATTAGTAGAATTAGCATCCACAAGATCTATTTGTTCCCCGTGCATCGCCTTCAAGGTAGCTGGAGGATACCAAGTCATACTCCATGAAGGATATGACCAGCAACTTAATAACAAGATCCACCACATCTTTGGATGCGATTACGTTTCTTGAATTTATTTTGTCTGCAAAGAATAAGTGAATTAAAATTAAAATCAAAGATTCAATTTGTGAAAATTTTACTACGAAATTCTAACTTCCTCGCAACCTAAAATGATCGTAATCTTAAATCTAATCTTCTATTCTATTAAAATAGATCTATTAAAGTCTTTTCAGATTATAAATAATTTAATGAATACTAATTATATTAATAACTATAAAAAAATATTAAACTTTAAAAATTTGCCCCTTAAAAACATAAAAATTCTTAAACATGTTTTTTCTTAAACATTTTCTTAAAATTAAATTCTTAATTAAAATTCTTAAACATTTTCTTTCATTTAGTAATTTATTTGTTTTAAACTATTTCTATTGGCAGTTAAAAGTAGAAGTAGGTATATACCTCATAACTAAAAATAACGAAGTCTAATAATATGTATAGAATAGAAAGGGACAGAGAAAAAAATAGATCAAGTATTTAATTTCACAGAATGAATTCTTTATGATATTCCCTTTTAATTCACTTATTTTGGATAGGACTTACACTTCGACGCACGTGTCATGTATCGTCCACTACTCGATGATCAGGATAATCCAGATATAATGATCTTAACATGGAGTTTGTTTAACAGAATTTTATCTCACTAAAAAATATGTAATAACAGTTTTATACGAAATCGTAAGTCTGTTAAACTTTTTACTTGATTTATTGAAAGAAGAATCTTTTTTTCTCCACATTGGAGAAAGAAAAGAGAGATGATAAACAGGTAGAACCGTTCATAACAAAATCCAAAAATAATAAGCGCCAAATAAAAATAAATCTTCAATTCACAAAATCTTAAAAACTCAAATACACTTTTAAACAATAAATACACATATAAAAGTAAACTACCTATTACAAATTTTCAGTTTGCTCTTGCACTAAACACTTTTTTATTCCTTCAAGACGGTTCTTCAATTCTTTCACTGTATCAAATAATATCGATGTCACGAAAAAGAGTTTGAAATGGCAATAAAAAGCCTGACAAAGTAATATCTGTACTAACGAGATGTGAACTGTACGGTTTTTCAGTCACATGGGCATAAAATGAAGCGGTATATATACAGTTCCGGTCTTAGCTTCCGGTTGTTACGCATCCCGTATTCGGGGGAGTCCGATAGCAATTCGTCGAACAATGAAATTCCATCGAGGCAGAATGCCGTAATAATAAGATAAAAATCTGATCGTTTCCATTGGCAGTAAATCGATTCTGCATACCGCTTCTCAAACGACAGGTTTTCAATTACTCAGGTGTGATATACATTTATCGTTCATAATTTAATTTCCTCTCAATAATTAATTAATACAAAGCATCATTAGTTAATACAATAAGAGTTTACGCAATGCGTATATGTTATACATTATGAAATATGAGAAGTTATTTTTAGTTTAATCGTATTTTATCTATAAAAGTCCTATAAAGTTATTAAAAAAGAGATGTTCTCTAATTTAAATATGCCTAATTTATCATTCTTGCACGACTTAAAAAATAATTTTTGGAAATGTCACCGTATAAAAAAATTAATATTAACAATTGAATAATACAAACATAATGATTGTCTCACTTTAGTAAAAGATAATTTCATGTACAAATTTAAAAAAATGTTTAAATTATGCAAGATCTAATTAGCACACAGCACAAAGATCGCTTTTGCGAAAGTCTTGTTAAGATTCTTCTAAAACCATTTAATACGCATTTTTCATTTTATAAAGCAAATTTCTGTTTATGTAATATCATTTTTTTTTTCGATTGTTAGTTAAAATGTCAAAATATTAAAATTTCGATTTAGAAAATTATGAATTCAAAAATTTAAAAAAAACATATGCTCTAAAACTGTCGTGTTCTCGTTCAGCGAGATTAATATCACGCCCAAGATTTAAATATACTCGAATAATGTAAGGTACAAGAAAAGGGCAAAGCACGAGCTGATCAGTACGAGGTCGACATAAACTGTTCTTTCTCAGCATCTTCGATATCAGATTCACAATGGATATTGACATCCACTGCGGTAAAGGCTCCGGCGGGCTATTGTGCACTAATTTCGTAATTTCCACTAAACTCTGGAATGATAATCAAACACATATTTATTTATATGAACAATACAAATATTTTACGTTTTGTAAAAATATTTCACTATACTGTGTATTAAAACAAAAGTTTCTTATAAATTCTCTATATACAATATTTAATAATATCACTATTTTATATAATATAATATTATATATAATGCGCTTTTACTTTAATTTTGACTATATCTCGCCGTTAATTAATTTAATTTACCGTGGCCGGAAATGGAAACTTCTTTGTAACCATTTCGTACAGTATAACGCCCATACTCCATATATCACACTTAAGTTCATACGGCTGTACACTTAACACTTCCGGAGCCATATAGTAATAAGATCCTGCGTGACAAGTTATCGCGTCTCTATGAAAAAAAGTGTACAAGATAGAATAGATTGTGATAAAACGTTAATTTAAATTAATCTAAAAATTAATCTAAAGATATAGTGATTTCAATGATGCTTATTGATAGTTTTAGAATAGCAGTTTAACAGTTATACTGCAATGAAAATACAACTTGTTAAAATTAGAATTGACTCCTTAATACATACTCTTGGATATTTTTTGAAAGACCAAAATCACCGATTTTAACGATGTCTCCGCGGCTGCCAGTTAACATGATATTTTCTGGTTTTAGATCCCGATGAAGAATTTTGTTCGAGTGAATATGATGTACTCCCAAAGTAACTTGCGAAAACAGATACAATGCGTCCTAACAAAAAAAATTTTTGAAATAATTTTTATCTATATTAATGCGTTTGTTTTTGTAAAACATTTACAAAATTATTATAAGTTTTAAATACACTTTATTGATTATAAATGTTGCAGATCTGTCCAATTATAAACAGAATATAAATTAATAATGCTGACAGTAATTTAATTTTTATAAATTACGATATACACACACAATGAATGAATATTACTTTAAAAATATACAATTTCCTATATAATTCCAACATAACGCAAGTTAGCAGTTGTCGAGTTAAAATTCTAAAAACATTTTTCTTGATAATATTCAGATTATTAAAATCTAATAATATATATATAGAAAATTACCTCTTCTTTAAGTGGTATTTCTCGTTTTTCTAGCAAATCCTTGAGAGTACATCTAGTTGCATATTCCAGAAGAATATAGCTGTAATTATTATTTTTCCATGCTCCATAATAAAACACTATGTTTGGATGTCTCAATTTTTGTAGACATCGTATCTCTCCTAGTGTTCTCTAAATTACAAAATATGCGTCGAATTTTATATTTTACTTTAAAAAATCAATATTATGTAACTATATACCTCAGAAGGTGAGTGGTTTGCTGCATTAAAATCTTGTGCTTTTATAACGAATGGCTTTGAGTCTTTCTTCCTTTTCACCAAATATACAGTTCTAAAAATACACATTATTCTATAGAAGATAAATTCAACTTGTACATATATTACATTTATAGTTATATTTATTTCAAATAATAATATACCCAAAAGTTCCCTTCCCAAGTATGCTTTCGAATGTGTAGTCATCTATATGCACATCCATCTTGGTTTTTATAAAATAAGAAACTAAAGGTTTAAAGTTGAATTTCTGAATTTCACGAAATTGAATTTTATCTAAGAGACAAGTAAAAATATTTTGATTGTGATATGTAGTTCTACTTATTGAAGGACTATTTAGTCTGTTAAGGTAAATCATATAAACAGAAATATTTTCTTAGATATGTGTGTGTATGTGTGTTTTATTTTTCTAATTTAAATAACATAAATTTATGTGCTGCTTACACAAAATATCAAGGATAGTTATTATTATTCGAGGAGTTTCAAGGAGTTTGAATAAGTAGCTATTTTTATTCTATAAATTATTCCCCCCCCCCCATGCATAATCGAATTCTTGTTAAAAAAACTTAAACACACTTTGTTTTAAATTGTAAAATTAAAAAAGGATATATATTTAAAAAGTCTTTTTACATTTATATCTCACTTATGACAATATTTGGATGGTAAGTTAAATGTCGACAAATTAAAATTACAATTAAATGATGTTTTATTTATACTCTTTTTTTTACAAATAATGCAATGCAGATTTTTCTAAAGCGTTGTGACCTAAACTATATCAAGAGAAAACATCACGATTATCAAACAATATATATTCTGCCTAAAAACGGATTGCGTATTTTATGGTGAGATAAACGTCAAACCACAAGAGGAGTATAACATAGATTGGTAGTGGTTATTATAGCAAAACATTTCTCTTTTTTACAGTCATAATTTCGGAAGAAATAATGTGAGTTATTTTCTATGATAATATAAAGGTACCCACAACGAAATGAAGATACGCAGCTACTTTGCAAGTGTTAACAAAGCATTTAACGACTGTAATATACGTACTCATAGAAAATCTCATACGTACGTTATTTTGTTGAGAGAGATAAAGAGAAAAGATGGGAAAAGAAACCAAATAATGATTATTGCAACATTTACTCACGGATAAGAAAGCAAATCGCTTTATATTCTACCACTATATGGGATTAGATGATATTGCAATATATAAATGTATATATCTTTACTCTGATATCTTTTGAACTTTGTCGTTACTGACCGCATTTCAAGAATTGTTAATAGAACTGTTACTAGACTCTATCGTATTGGCGCTATCGTTTCCGGTGGACACGGATACGCGTGACTGCTTCAAGCTATCCAAGTACTCTTGTTGTGACGTTGCCAACACTTGTGAAAGTATTTGGCTATCTTCCCAATCCGTCAAACCTAGAAAATTAGAAATTGATGAAAGTGCAACAAAATTCTTATAGTTTAATGTAGGATTTCTCTAGGAGAGAAAATCCTTAATTAATATTTACTTCGAGTAGATAGTACACTATAAATTTAAATTAAGCAAATTGTATAGCATAAAATAACGTTTCGATTAAACCTGTTGTTTCTTATATTTAAAACTGAATTTTAATTTAATTTTAATTATAAACAAAAATTTTTAATTATAAACTGAATTTTAATTATAAACAAAAAATGTGTGTGCGCGCGCGCGTGTGTGTGTACATTAATATATATTATTTATATGTTAAAAGTATCAAATTTTTATTTAAAAAATAGTAGTAATTTGTTTTTCTTTCCTTAAAATATAGATAAATATCATTTAAAAACATATTTTCACCGAATACTTCAGGCGGGAGGCGATTGAACAACGAGATATCGGGTGACGCATTTGCCTCCTTGCTGCTTCCTGGTACAGGCTCTTGTGGCATCATTTTCGCTTCAAAATCTGACGACAAATGGGATATGCTAGATCCTTGAGTCGATTGATGTTGCGGCGATCTCTTGTTATATCGTACTGCATCACTGACCTAATAATCACAACAAACTCTCTTACATAAAATATCTTAAATTTTCGTTGCAAGAATAAAAGATAAAAAAGACCTTTGGAGAATTACGTAAATTATCTTGGCTAGTTTGTGTCGTAGTTGGAGAAGAGGTATGGCTACGCTGCTGTCCACGACCTCCATGTGAATGAAAGTGTGAATGATTATGTTGCGCGCTCGTAACTGTGCTCGTACTGCTACTACTGGCTGATCGCTTGATTCAAAAATCATGACTGAGATTTTTTGCTCTAATAGAATAATTAATATTGATAACCATTAAATTTTTACTTACTGCCTTACGCATTTCATTATCACGCAACCATTGCAAATAGCTTTCACGTGCTACTTGCTCCTCAATAGCTTCATTAGTCGCCTCCCAGTCGGTAGCCTTTATTTTATCCTCCAGCATTGTCTTTCATAAAATAGAAATATTTTAATATCTTTTGGATATTTGTAAAATTAAATAAATCCATATTTATGATCTTATAACGATTACCTGTTCAATATGCAATTCCTCACTCTGACGAACTGCATCTGATATCAGAGCTCGATCAGCGGCACCAGGATTGTATGATGGTAGACCAAGTCCAACGCCTACAGTAGCTTTAAATGGATCAACTATACTATTATAATGACTGCCACGCTGATATGACAGCCGGATTGGTTCATTCATTGGTTCATCACTTTCTACCATAGTATGAAAAATATTGATAGGTTCTATAAAAAAAAATGATTCAATAACAAGATCAAAAGCAACATGAGAAACCTTACAGTATAAATGAAAAAAAATACGTACCAGTGCTATAACAATATAATTGGATAGTACGATTGTAAATTTCTGACATAGCTTGCATCTCTATATGATTTCCATGTACATACTCTTGTCTTTTCCTGTCTACATAGGTGCTAAAATCTTCTGCCACAAAATGGGAGAAAAATTCCTGATTAGAAGCCTGAAAGGAAAATAAATTTTCATCAAATTGCATTAAAATAACAACGTATTATCCTACCTATTACACTTACAATATAATCCATACAGTGTTTTCGCACGACGCCATGCATTTCTTGATCGCCATAAATCTGATCTGCTACAGCTCTAAATAAACAAGCTCCATCCTCCGCCATCTTCTTTAATATAAGCCCCTTTTTCTTCAGACGTTTCTCAAACCACCTATCTCTCTAGATTATTGAGGATACAGAACGTAATGTGTTAAGTCTGTACCAGATTAGAAATTGAAAATAAGACTGAATTTAATCAGAAAGAAAATCAGTATCACAAGTTAACTTTATTTTGACTGATTAAATTCAATCTTCAGTCTCAATTTCAATTTCTGGTTAATTTCTGGATATAAGCGTTAGATAATGTATTGTATTTATACGAAAAATATATGATTTAACAATACTTACCTCCTGCCATTCAGTTAACGTAAGATTATTTTCAGTACGTCCTGTATACTCATCTCCACTGTTGTAGCCAGTTGCCAGCTCATCTAAATTTGAGGCATTTCCACCTACTCTTCCACTTACGTTAGTATCCGTGCCTAAATAAATCGAATTTATTGCCTTGTATTCCGTGTTTATAACCATCAGAATTTTATTTGAATGGTTGATGATCTGTTGTACAAGTTAAAAAAAGATTTTTTTAGTAAACCTTTCATTACCTTGTTGACCATTGCAAGAAGCAGCAGGTGGAGTAGCCTGTCTCTCACGTTCTCTTTCTCTCTCTCTTCCCCTGCCTCTATCCCTCTCTCGTTCACGCTTTGTGCGTGAAGGTCTACCAATACAGCTATTAAAAGATTAGTAGATCTCTTATTAAATATAAATATAAACCTATACCGTAAAGCGTGTAAAATACCTTCTGCATATCCTATTTTATGTAAATTATATTACAACACACAAGTGCATTTTATAACATCCATTTTTAGTCCTTGTGCCTTTTTCAAATACCTGTGGGGACTGACTCTCTGTCTGTGACGTTTACCATGACTTGGACCACTCCCATCTTCAAAATGTTTGTCTTCGCGGCGGTCAACGTTTGTCTGTAATAAAAACATTATATATTAGCAAGATAAATCTCCCTAAAATTTGACTAATTGTAAGATCCTTATTCTATAACTCTTAGGGCCGCGCGGTTGTTCCACCTTTTAGTAAATTTTATCTATGAGGTAAATCTGGTAATCCCCGCATGTGATTGGGTAATCTTGCTACTTACCCAACAGATAAAATGTACCAAAAGGTAAAACAACTAGGCCTTAATAATAGTAATGATATTGAAATATTGTCTTTACACAGATTTATATATAATAAAAAAAGCTGTACCATGGCAATATAATATTATTATATAATGTGATATTGTTACTGTCGTTAAGAATTATAGAATAGGAGCCTAAGCAATCAATTGTATAATTACTGACTGTATATAGCACAAATATTATTCATGTATTGTTAATTATTTTACTGGTGTCTCTATATTCGTTAGCGGTAAACACTATTTTTCAACATTTAATATTTACATCATTGTCAATGCACAAAATGATCTATATAATACGAAGGCTATCCAAAGCAAAGGAAGGGGTAATCCTGTGTGCTTTATACCTCGTACGAGTTGCCAGTTAACACGAGAGAACCGCTATGAGATCCATGATCGCTTTGGACTCCATGTAGATCGACGGCAAAGCCGCTGGCGCCCCGTACCTAGTCAGCGAGTTGGCAAAACTTCTGTTTTAAAACCTGCTCCTTTTAAGCAGAGAGACAGAGCAAAGTCCGGAAATCGCGTTCCGTCTCTCACCTGATAAGGACTGTTCGGGTGCGCAATGCTGCCGGAACTGTGCTCGTTCTGCACGACCCCGTGATGGACGTCGACCTCGGATCCGGCGCCTCCCTCGCGCGTTCTGTCCTTCGACGCATTCGCCTTCTTCTTCGATAAAATTGTCATGATCTCGAACGATCAATTCCTTCTTTATCTCTATCTCTGTCTCTCTCTTTTTCTCTCTCTTCTCGCTCTCTCTCTCTCTCTCTCTCTCGTCCTCGTTGTGGAGCGATGATACGTCACAAATCGGTTCACGATCGTTTCGCGATCGCACATCGCGTCATCGTGAAACAATCCGTTCACCCTCCCGATCGCCAGCTAAACCGTCTGCGTATCTATTACTTTTTTTTTCCTCGCAGGCGAACTAGAGAATAGAGTTCCTCGCGGATGACCGCGCACACCTTCCGCACTCTCTCCAATCTCACGTTTACGTCGACGTCGTTGCGTCACTCGTACGACGAGAAATTTCGGTTAAGATAACGTGGTTCCATGGCCATTCAACATGTCCGAATAAAAGCGACACGATGTCGTCGATCGCTGCTATGCCTGGAATGTTTTGTCAGACGGCCATATTCGTTTCAACTCTAGAATAATCGGAGCCAATCGGAGTACAAAGAACACTTTGGAGAATGTGGGCAGCAACAGTAGCGATAGGAGTGGAAATGAATCGCGGCATATGAATTAAGGCCCGTCTACAATACACGGAGTAAGAAGTAAGAGTAAGAAATTGACCAATCACAGTCGATTATTCTTCTCACATTCGACTGTGCTTGGTCAATTTCTTACTCTTACTTCTTACTCCGGGTATTGTAGACGGGCCTTTAGGGTCTGAGCACAATGGAAGAAGTATTTAGAAGAAACAAAGGCTGGTATTCATAGTCGGTTCTTATTTCAAGACAGTCTTAAGTTAATAGCGTTTTCGGCCCGACCGGGTTTGCACCAACCTGGGTTGGATTAATGGCGTTTTGCGCTCTCCTATTGGTAGAGCGTGTGACATCAACCAATAGGAAAGATTAATCCAACCCAGGTTGGTGCAAACCCGATCGGGCCGAAAACGCTATAAGTAAAGTCCTAGCTATGGTCCACTAGATGCTACAAATATTTCGAAGCATTTTTTGATTGGTCAATTAGTGAAATTCTTTCTTCTAATTGATCAGTCAAATGCTTCCGAAGCGTTTGTATCGCCAAGTGGACCGCAACCCTAGATATAACAGAGAAGAACAACCGCTGTCCCGATTTCTGATTGGTTCCGCCATTTTTTCTACGGATAATCTTCTAGGACTCTAATTTCGGTAAGTATCATTATGGGCCTTCTACAATAAGCCGCAAGTCAGAACGTCAGAAGTCTTAACCAGACTTAACCAAGTCGTTCAAGTTGGTTATTGGCCAACTTCACCGATTATGACTTAAGGAGGTTGTAAGGAGAATGTAATATGTTAAGAATTGCTTGAAATTTGGAACATAGCTTTATCTACAAAGCATGCTTTTATGTAAATTTTTTCAGATTTTTTGACTAGCGCATTTTTCTGTAAATTAATAACAAAATTCTGGACTTTATAATAAACTATCTCTCTTTCTCTTATAGGAGACTCGATTCTATGTGTGTTTTCAACAAATATTAATATTTGAAATGTTAAGAATCGAATAAATTTATGTTTAATATATAAAGTATAGCATATTAAAAATATATTTGAACCTTAAAACAACTTTTACCACTCAGTTTATTAACAATAGTAATAAATATGTGACCAAAGATGTGATACTTCTGCCATTGAAACAGTTTGATGGAGAAAATGTGGCAACGTTGTTTCATCATCGCGAATCAAGAATATTCTATCAGTTGAGTAGTGCCGTCAAAGTCTCACTACAAAAGCTTCTAAGCACTTGATTTACTAATCACAGAAAAAAATTGTACTAAATGATTTGTCAAAGAACGCTTCAAAACATTTATAGCGTCACGTTAACCTTATCTACTCGTCAGACATTGCAATCAGACATTGCAGTTTGCAGTGTTAGGGCCTGCGCACAATAGAGGAACAAGAATTAAATATTAAGATTTCAACCTATCAAAAATCGTGTATTCCGATGTAATCAGTTTCTGATAGGTTGAAATCTTAATATCTAATTCCTGTTCCTCTATTGTGAGCAGGCCCTTATCAACTTTGATTTTTCAGTTTTACACCGTTGCCAAATCATTTCTTGAGCTAAAAATATTTATTGTTCTAAAAAATATATGTTTATCTTTGAAACTTTTACACAAATAAACACTAATATTTTTTGCATTTTAATTGCATTATAATCCATATTTCTTTAAATTTTAGCTATTTATTTCTTCAAATTTTAATGTTCAAATGTTGGCTACACTCCATATTTCTTTTGTATTAAAGCATTCCTCTCTCACTGCCCGCCTCAACCATAAGCTGGAAACACAATAGACACAGGCAACAGGGAATAACGAGCTGTCCAATCAGAGCTCTGGGATATAATATCGAACTTATACCCCAAAGCTCTGATTGGACGGCTCGTTATTCCCTGTTGCCTGTGCCTATTGCCTGTGTCTGTTGTGTTTCCAGCTTTACAACCTCCTTAAGATCGCTTAGAACTTCTGACTTGCGGCTTATTGTAGAAGGCCTATAAGGCGTCGTCTACAATACACGGAGTAAGAAGAGTAAGAAATTGACCAATCACAGTCGATTATTCTTCTCACATTCGACTGTGATTGGTCAATTCCTTACTCTTACTTCTTACTCCGTGTATTATAGACGGGCCTTAATGTAACCCCGGATCTACAATAGGTGTTTTAAGCCTTAAGCCGTAAGAAATTGACCAATTACAGTCGAATCCGAGAAGAATAAGCGACTGTGATTCGCCCATTTCTTATGGTTTAAGGCTTAAAACCCTATTGTAGATCCGGACTAATGCATCAGCTGTCATTAGTTTATAAAGGTGCCTTTTCATGCGACGCTCGACGTTCATTTTCAGCGTCAAAATAAGTCATGTGATAGATATTGACTACATTTACACGGCACCCTTAATCAAGTTTAATAACATCCGTAGTTATGAAACTGGCCAATCACAATCATTCCATTCTCCTGAGGAAAAGCTGTGATTGGCCAATTTCATAACTACGGATGTGGTTAAACCCGATTAAGCGTGCCGTGTAGCAGAGCTCGACGAATATCAAGAGTCAATTTTGTTCTTGTGATTTATTTTGACGCTGAAAACAGCTGAAAATCAGGTCAAAAAACGGCTGCTAGGCCATACTCGATAACAAAGAAGATTAGACAACTTACTAAGTAAACGTATTTTAATTTATTGAATTCATTAATAGATTCAAATAACATTTTTACTTGTTTTTTTTTGGAGAAACAACCCGTACGCTCTTGTGGAACAGATTGTAACATTCCTAAATCTAATAATTAGTTATAATTATACAAGTTGTAAATACAAATTCTCAAAAATACTTATTCTTTATTTTTAACACACTTAATAAATATATTTCATTTTGAAACACGTCATAAGTATATTATAATAGGCGTACGATATATTGTGAAAAACATAAAATAATATATATACGTAAAGATCAATGACCAATGTTCTTTATGCAATTGAGTGATTTTTTATGTAATATATAACACAGTAGTTTTCAGTTTAGACATTTTTAGATTTTATCTCATCTGGATATTCGGGTATTCTATGCGATATAACCATAGACATACAGTTCAAACATTTTTCTGACATCATGCGCTGGCATTGCAATTCCTTTATTGTTTCTTTTAAGCTCGTTATGCAATTTTTAAAGCGTCGAAGCTGTTGCCTTTGTATTTGAATTTTATCTCGTCTCTTCTTTAATGTTTCTTGACTTTTTACGAGTTTCTCAATTAGTCTTGATGGAGAAATATGATAATGATGATCAAGGTTTACAATTTCAGTCTTATTAAATATTAATAGTCTGTTTATATCTTCATCTGTAAAAAATAAAAATTTTCATGAAGGACTTTTTCATATTAATTGTTATCTTATTTCATTATTATGTATGTTTTATCACACTAAATAATTCTTTAGAAATTATTCTTATATTCATATTCTTATATACATAAGATCTGACGTTGCTTGCACTTTTCACACTCAGCATCTTTGCTTTCTCCTTTAACACCCAAATATATTGGGACCTTGAATAAGTTCTCGCTGATTTTTCGTGAAAAGTAATGCTTTATTTTAAAAAAGTCGTAAAAAACATGTCACTGAAAGTATTGTCCATCGCTAGCCACTACTTTTTTCCATCTTTCTGGCAGCATTTGAATTCCACGTCGGAAAAACGACGCGTCTTTTCAGGCTATCCAAGAGTTGACCCATTTTTTGGCATCATCATAAGAATAAAAGTGCTGCTCAGCCAGCCCATATGCCATCGATCGGAACAGGTGATAATCGGAAGGAGCAACGTCTGGTGAATACGGCGGGTAGAGTATAGCGGAGAGCACAGACTCTTCCATAACGCATAACATGTAATGCTTAAGAATATGTACCAATCGAAGTTCTCCGTTTCTTTCCCATCCATGTAATAGAGAACTCTGGTTGGTTCAATTTCTTATGCCTCATGTGTTATGCGTTATGCAAAAGTCTGTGCTCCCCGCGTATGACTTCCCATTTAAGCGTTTCTAAGTAGGTTTTCACCGGTTGTGCAACATATGACCGTGCGTTATCATATTGCAAAATCACTTTGTCGTGTCTCTGCTCGTATAGCGGCCGTTTTTCCTTCAATGCTCGGCTCAAACGCATCAATTGTAGTCGATAGCGAGCTCTTGTAATGGTTTCGTTCGGTTTGAGCAGCTCATAATAAACTACACCGGGGTGATCCCGATTGACCACGGCTTGATTGGACACCACCAATCACAGCGACCAGCGCTTAGAAGCTTTGTAGTCTCAAGCGCTGTGGGTGGCTCGTGTCCAATTGAGCCGTGTCCAACAGGGTGTCACCCAACTATACCCAGATGATCCCACCAAATGCAGAGCAGAAACTTCGAACCATGGATATTCGGCTTTGCCGATGATGTTGATGCATGGTCGGGCTTACCCCACGATCTTCTACGCTTAGGGTTATCGTAGTGTATCCACTTTTCATCGCCAGTCACGAAACGATGCAAAAACCCTTTCCTTTTCTGCTGTTGAAGCAGCTATTCACACGTGAAAAGACACCGTTCGACGTCTCTCGGCTTCAACTCGTATGGTATCCAATGTCCTTGTTTTTAAATCATTCCTAATAATTTCAAACGTTTCGAAACTGTTGTGTGACCAACTCCTAATGATTCTGTAAGTTCAGCTATCGTCTGACATGAGTCTTCATGCAGTAATGCCTCCAATTCTTCGTCTTCAAACTTTTTCGGTGCGCCCAGAGCGTTCTTTATCTTCAACATCAAAATCATTATTTTTGAAGCGTCTAAACAAATCTCTGCATGTTATTTCCGACAGAGCATGGTCGCCGTAAGTCTCAACAAGAATTCTGTGTGTTTCAGCTGCAGATTTTTTTTTAATAAAGTAGTAAAATTCCCCGCAAATACTCTTTTGTTGGCACGAAACTCGAGGGGTGATCCCGATTGATCACGGCTCGATTGGACACCACCAATCACAGCGACCGGTGCTTAGGAGCTTTGTAGTCTCAAGCGCTGTGAGTGGCTCGTGTCCAATTGAGCCGTGTCCAACTGGGTGCCACCCAAACTCGACATGTTTAACACTATGAAACAAAAAATTGTTTACACTTTGGCGAGATGACATACACTGAATTTCAAGCTTGCTTATCAAGTTCCTTATCGATGTGTTCCCATCTTCAAATACACGCACGCAGTTCTGTTAACGCGATTTGTTGGAAAACAGCGAGAACTTATTCAAGGTCCCAATATATTTATCTCATTTTAAATTCAAGAATTTTAGAGGATTTTAAGCAATGCGGATGGACCTATAGAAATACTAATACTTTGATTTATAGCAAATTCGGTCACTTGCATTAAAGTCTTGTGTCCATGATGTTAGAATTGGTGCAAGATCTCTGATGGAAAAAAAATTATCACATTTGAATAATTCAGTCACATGACAAATTGGTCATGGATATAAGGTTTTTATACTAGATTAGTGCATACTAAATGTTGTTACACATGAAGTTAGCAAAGTTAATGTAAAAGCATATAAATATTTTAAACATCCCAGGTAGCAAGCTACGTCATTTTAACGTCGTTTTGACGTCAAATGACGTCATTTTGACGTCAGCTTGCTACCAGGGATTTAAATACTTAATAATGATATTACATTATATAACAGAATATACATGTATTATGTCATTGTCAAAGTTGATTAAATTATGCTGTTGCATTCGAATATTTAATATAAAACAGCCTTTAATGCATACTAGTTAATGAATTCGAAAAAAAAATGACCAAATTCACCATTAAAAAAAACTAAATTACAAACTTTATGTTTATAATAAGACTAATGAAAAAATAGTTACCATTTGAGTAAGTTTGGCTTAATTTATTGCAAGAAGCTTTTTGTGGAAGGTCGAACTTATTACTATTGAATTGTATCTTCTGATTCTGTTTTAAATTCTCATCAAATGTTACTTTATGAAGAGGAATATTTTCTGTTAATATCAAAACAGCTAAATTAAATATAACTTTATATTTATATTTGTATTTTAATATTTTTATTCCAATAATTAAAGATAAATACATACAACATAAAAATAAAGATTTTACCTGATTTTATAATATTGTTAAAACAGTCAACCTTATTAAATATCGTTGGAATGCTTCCATCTTTTAACGTCAAATACTTTTCTCCTACCTTGCGTAAACAAGTTTGCTCAAAATGGTCTGAGCATAAAACACTGCTTTTGTCTGGAGTCCAATTCTTGATTCCCATACTATCAAGCCATTTCTTTAAAAGATTTGATTTATCCAATGGAAACCTAGGTTTACAATATATACAAAATTATATTAAGTTATATTTCTAATTAAAATTTTTTTAATCTTACTTGAAAAAGGAATATCCTGATTGACGTATACGTTTCCGTTTGCAATATGCACAAAAACGCTTAAAACGCATTGGAATATTGTTTCAATTGTATTTTAAATCCTGAGCAGTTGAGCAATCTTCTGTAAAATGATTGAAGCATAAAACGATTTAATTTTAATATTAAATTTTTTATATGAAAAATATTTAGCTACTGTTTTTAAAAATGTTGAGAGGAAATTGACAAAATATTTAAGTATACCTTTCTTCGGCTTCAATTTCGATAAAATTACACTCATTCGATGCGTTTTTGCACGAAACGAAAGAATGAGGCAGAAAAAAATTTTGATCTACTCTGCGGAAGGAGACATTAATCGCAGAAATTTGTCAATGGCGTGTAGAAGTTTGCAGTTAAGGTTATGAAACTTTAACATAACATAAATATAACAAACTGCGCATGCGCTATGGTGACGCGGTTACATGCTTGGAATGCTTGGATATGGGAGAAGTAAAGGGTCTTCTACATAGGCTGCGTTCCATTTAAAGGCCCGTCTACAATACACGGAGTAAGAAGTAAGAGTAAGAAATTGACCAATCACAGTCGAATGTGAGAAGAATAATCGACTGTGATTGATCAATTTCTTACTCTTACTTCTTACTCCGTGTATTGTAGACGACGCCTAACGCTCGCAAGCATCGTTTGTCCTTGTTTAATATTTGATAAACAACAAATGATTCCACGAGAGTCGCGGGCGTTAAGTGGAACGCACCCTTAAGGCCCGTCTACAATACACGGAGTAAGAAGTAAGAGTAAGAAATTGACCAATCACAGTCAAATGTGAGAAGATTAATCGACTGTGATTGGTCAATTTCTTACTCTTACTTCTTACTCCGTGTATTGTAGACGGGCCTT
>NW_017300267.1:127486-134321 GCF_001594075.2 Trachymyrmex cornetzi
AAGAATAATCGATTGTGATTGGTCAATTTCTTACTCTTACTTTTTACTCCGTGTATTGTAGACGACGCCTTAAGATGTCGTAAGTCAATCCGAGGACTGTATTAATATCTTAAGACATTATATTTAAGATGGTTTTAAAATAAAAATGGACTATGAATACCGTCCTATGTTTTGTGTTTCACAATTGGTAAACTGCGCACTGCGAGATGACGCGGAGCAAAAAAAAGTAGGCGTGGTTTGGCCAAACTGAGCACACCGTGGCCAGTATTCATAGTCGAATCTTACAGCCCTTCTACAATAAGCCGCAAGTCAGAAGTTCTAAACTATTTTGAGTCATAATCGGTGAAGTTGGCCAATAGCTAACTTGAACGATTTGGTTAAGACAGGTTAAGGCCGGTATTCATAGTCAGATCTTATATTTAAGACCGTCTTAAGTACAGTCTTAAGATGTCATGAACCAATCAGAAGCCGATATTCATAGTCAACTCTTATTTTAAGATCATCTTAAGTAATGTTTTAAGTCGCTATTGCGGCCCTTTGATTGGTCCATGACATCATAAGACTGTACTTAAGACAGTCTTAAATATAAGATCTGACTATGAATACCGGCCAGAGGGCCGCATTAGCGACTTAAGACATTACTTAAGACGGTCTTAAAATAAGAATCGACTATGAATACCGGCCTAAGACTTCTGATGTTCTGATTTGCGGCTTATTGTAGAAGGGCTGTTATATTCAAGACCGTCTTAAGTACAGTCTTAAGAAGTCACGAACCAATTAGAGGTCGGTATTCATAGTCAGATCTTATATTTAAGACCGTCTTAAGTACAGTTTTAGTATGTCATGAACCAATCAGAGGGCCGTATTAGCGACTTAAGACATTACTTAAGACGGTCTTAAAATAAGAACCAACTATGAATACCGGCCGTATTCTCGAAAAATATCGCATATGAAAATTTAGGAAAATACTATATTATATTATAAATTTTTCATAACACAATATATATTATAAATTTTTTTATAACATATAACATAAATCAACCATTTTTAGCAATTTAAGATATCCACACAACTTACATATAGCGTTTTCGGCCCGGCCGGGTTTGCACCAACCTGGGTTGGATTAATGGCGTTTTGCGCTCTCCTATTGGTAGAGCGTGTGACGTCAACCAATAGGAAAGATTAATCCAACCCAGATTGGTGCAAACCCGATCGGGCCGAAAACGCTAATAGTCTCATAAACATATGCATAAAGAAAATTATCCAATCATATTTTACGTGCGACTTTATAAGAGAAATGTGATTGGATAATTTGCTTTATGCATATGTTTATATGCCCGGTAAAAAATGTTTTATACATGAATATGTATAAATATGTATAAACATACATAAACACCCATAAATATTCATAAACTGTATAATTATTAATTATATATGAAATATGTCCATACACATATTCATACAACCCTTTTTAATTCTTTTATAAAATTACTTTTTAGTGTATAATAGAAATAATAATAGTAATGTGAAAACATTTAAAATAATTAAAAAGATCATTTTCGCACTATTTATTACAAAAAAAATCAAGTTTGAAGAAATGTAAAAAAATTATTTATGTATAATTATATATAAAATTATAGATAATTATGTATGCACAATTTTTTTTACATTTTTCCAAACTCGTTTTTTTCTAAAATAAACAATGCGAAAATTATATATAGCTTTAGAACTCCATTAGAATACTATCTAAAAGTTATTTCTATTTCATTGCGAATTTATTTAGACTAAAAAAGGTATTTTTTGAATCCGAAGAAAAATTACTCACAATTGGTCATAAAAGTGAAATCTTTTAGGAATATGTTTAGAACAGAAATAAGATAGAAAAAAAATTCATTTCATAAGTCGAGAATGAAAAAAGAATTCTTGCCATATAGAATTATTACCATGTAGAGGTTATTATGCTATTAAATTACGAAACTTGTTATAGCGACATAAATGTAACAAAGTGCGCATGAGCTATGGTGACGTTTGGATGCTTGGACATGATGGAATTTCTAATTTCACCATGTGCTCGCCCACATATGCACGCGTTTTTCTAATTTCACGCTATGACTCTCGCTAGAAACTGGCACGAAATTTGAACTCAACCGTATACGATATATTTCCCTTTCTGCGAAGAGGTTAAACACTAGGGTCATATTCTCGAAAAATATTGCATATGAAAATGTAGGAAAATACTGTAGTATACGTTACGGTCCGCATTCAGAACGCGCTTACAACTAATATACATATACTTTACATTACGCATCCCGAAAAAAAATGCTTTATATATATATATATAAATCATATATATGATTATATAAAATATATATCTAATATACGATATTATAGAATTTCAGAGATAAAAGCGTGCTTACATGTATTATAAATTTTCCTACACATAAATAGAAATGTTATTTATGGAGTATAATTCAAAAAAATGCGAAAATTACAAAATGATTCATTTATAGACTCAGTTTTTGATCAGTGAAGAGCGCTATAATTCGTCGGCGCTTTTTAAAATACACCCTATATATGTTCAATTATACTGTATATTATATATAGGAAAGAGTTACTCTATTATTGGAAAAATTACATAACCCAAGTTCACGGATATGAACCCTTTCTCTCTCATTCATTAATCTGTTGGATAATAACAATATTTTGTTTCAAACGTTCTGCGAAAATTTTGCTTTTTAAATCTTAGTAAATTAGTGAAGAATAGTGAATTGTTAATATTATTTGTAATACATATAAAAAGAAATCTAAAGATGATGAATAGTGACGATATCGACGAAAATATTATTTCATTATATAATGCTCAAAAGTGGGAAGAGGTTGCTGCTTTATCTTCTGCAAGTGACAATCTTAAGTCTAGTAGATTATCATGGATATTTCCCGATATAAATGATTTATATTGGATAAATGATATTATACGAAAGTATAATTTAACTGGAATTGCAAGCATTGGTTGTGGTTGTGGATTATTAGAGTGGTTATTACAAAAATGTTCAGGTAAATCTTTAAAATAATTTTGGTGTATATACATATTATACATACATATATGTATGTTTCTTCGTTAATACAATTGCTCATTATTATATTTTTCAAGGATTGGATGTTATGGGTATAGAATTGGATAGTTCTTGGTGGCATAGCAAATATTCTCCACCACAATTCTTAAAAAATATTATCTTTGTTGAGAACAAATCGGTAAATTTTCAAGTACCAAAACGATATGCGATGTTATTTTGCTACTTTAATAATTGTACAGCATTCTGTAATTATATGGAAAGTTACAAAGGTAATTTAATTTTTGTTATTGGACCCGCACAAGGGAATAATTGTACAACAGATCCATTGCCATTCGATGAAAAATTTAAAAAATATAATTGGAAATTAATAAAGCAGAAAAGGCTTGTGTGTTCCAACAATTATATTGTTGCATACAGTAATAAATAATGAATGATATTTTAATTTATATTTATAATAATAGATATTTTAATTTATATTTATAATAATAGATATATTTAATTGCATTTTCTACATTTTTTCTTCACCTTTTCTTTTTATCCACCCTCGTTTCTTAAATTTGACATAAAAACACACTCACATACATGTACGCGTGTTCGAATATATTTACGTATACACAAAGCATGCACCTCCGACAAGAATAGTACCTCAGTCAGTCGTCGGTGATCCACACATCACACACACGCACGCACGCACGTACGAATGCACGACATTGAAAAGAGAGAAAGCTAAAGATGCTAAATGAAAAAGTGCAAGCAACGCGAGTAGACCTAATAATACACATTGCAATAATTGAAAATTCGAATCTAACAATTAATTAAATCATGTGAATTAGGATGAGAACGTTTTACTTCATTCAAACGTTTTATTTTATCTGCGCTTATTTCCAAATCTAGAGAAAAATAGAAAAAAAAGTTATTAATATCTAACAATTTATTTGGATAGACCATGAAATAAAAAGGAGTAATTTTTTAGAATAGCTACCTCACCTCCGATTTTAATGAAATTAGGCTCATTCAACGCGTTTTCATTCAAAACGAAAGAATCAGGCAGAAAAACGTGCGCGGTCGGTCTCATGAACCGAGATACGCGCGCGGATGCGGGAGAAGAGAGGGAAGAGGGGGAAGAGGGAGGAGAAGAGACAAAAACTCTCTCAATGGCCTCGTTTACACCCAGAGTTGGTCGGAATGTAAGAACCAACTGCAGTCGAGCATTCCCTTGTCATTCGACTGTAACAGGGGAATATTCGACTGCAGTTGGTTGGTTCTTACATTCCGACTCGGATCGAACCCTGGGTGTAAACGAGGCTAATATCGCTAAGGCTACGGTCGATTTGGACGCTCACGCACTTTAAGCACTTGTAATCATCATTCTGTCTTTATCGTTCATAACACGTAAAATAAGAATAGAAGTATTGAAAAGCGCTGGTACAAATATGTGCGAAGGATTCTTGCTCCTTTCCTTCTTCCCACTCGTAAAACCAAAATCAATTTTTTTTTATTAAATCTCGCTTTGCGTGCAAACTTGGAAGTTTATGTGGAACCCGTGCGTTTCACGTGGAAAGTTATAAATCCATGAGCGATGAAATGGAGTCGATCTGAATATTAATACATAAAAAAATAATTAATATGTAGTTGTAGAAGCAAATATAAGAAAATGGTTACCGACCCGTGGGAGTATACTTTTTACGCCACTATTAAAGGGTCCTTTACATAAAAATCGTAGACGGTCGTCGAGTCTTAAGTCGTAGGAAACTGACCAATTCCAATCGAGTATTCTCCTTATATTTGATTGTGATTGGTTAGTTTCCTATGACTTAGCCCGGATCCTCATACGGGCAACAGCGCTTTGACACCGAACGCTGATTGGTGAAAAGCCAGTTGTAGGAGTAAAATTTATCCCCACAATTGGCTTTTCACCAATCAGCTCTCGGTGTCAAAGCGCTGTTGCCCGTATAAGGATCCGGGCTTAAGACTCCACGACTGTCTACGACTTCTATGTAGAGGACCCTTAAGTATCGCCATGATTTTGATTGCTGCTCCGCTGCTTGACGCTTGCTGTGTCCAGTCTGAATTATGCCTAGTTCAAACTGGACGCAGCAAGCGTCAAGCAGTGGAGCAGCAACCAATCAGCGAGGCGATATTTACAGTGGCGTAAAAAATACCACCTTGCTGGTTGGTTGCTGCTATGCTGCTTGACGCTTGCTGCTTCCAGTCTGAACTAGGCATTAGGCATAAGGAAGATTACTATTTTTTTGGGTCGATTTAAAAAAAATCGATTTTTTTTAATGAAATATTATAATATGAAATGTCAAAAATATGTACATACAACAAATTTCAAATCGAAATTCGTAAAATTGGCGAAATTATAGCATAAACCAATTCGACGCCCAGGCTGCTTCATCAATGAGATTATATTATTTTGAATTAGCCAATTGGTGTGGGTAATGGATATACATCCATTAAATCAAGATGTACTTGAAAATTTATTAGAGTCATCGGTGTTGCGTATGACAATCCTACCATTCTCGATTTCAAGAACCCCTTGAAAAGATATATTTTAGGCAAGCGTACTAATTTATTTTGTAATGAAGGTGCTTGTAATGTTTCAGCAGAACCTGATTTAATTTACTTTGTGCCCTCTCTTGCTATTGGCAAAACTACTGGTGAATCCGAAATACTGAGTGGAATGCTTGAATCGTATATGTTTGAGGACAATTGCTGGATTCACACTGCATCCGATGTACGTCTTATGACGCTCTGCAACCAATCATAAAACAAGATTCCGATGGATTTTGCTTTGTATCCTCGTATCTTTTGATAACCTTGACCTTGACATATGTTGTCAAGGTCATGATCCTAAGTGACCTTGAACAAATTTCAGCCACCGCTCACTGTTCGTTAAAAAGTTATTAACAGTCAAAGTTAGTAATTATTTCTCTGCTTATTATATTAGGCAGGGAAATATAAAATATTGAAAAATGAAACGTTATTATCTTACAGATTAATTATTTATTGAATATAATTTACTCATTATTTCAAAAAATGTATCTATATGCTCATCACATGTATAGAGTCTTTTGAACAAATATTCTGCTATATAATATTCACAATGATATTCCCGAGTACTAAAACGGGGAGGGCTCCGATTGCACACATCGTATATTGCACACATGTATCGCTGATTGGCCAATTTAAAAATAAAATAATCTCATTGGCAAAACAGTAAAAAATTACTAGGCACCAGTTGATATGAGTGGTGTGTACAATCAGAACTGTAGGCAAACGGGATCCTCCCACTAAAACGTGGGATATTGACTCGCAATTCTCTCCATAATCTTTCGATCTTTTGCGTATGAACTCCGGTATTAGGATCTACAAAATTCTCAGAATGATTTACAACTTTGTGTATATAATTTTCATTATTAAGGGTTGTATATGCGGGCCAGCAATCACTATGAATAGTCGATCCAGGAGCAATATATTTATGAATCAATAGCAATAAAGTTTCTGAACTCCGATTTTCTACAGGTATAATAAAAATTCTTTCCGTGTTACGTTTTATTCCGCCAAATATCCACTGTCCTTTTAAGATACGACCTTTATTAAATTTTCTTCTGTCAAGTTTTGCTTCGTCTATTTCTACAACAATTCCTGCGTCGTACGACTCTCTGCAACCAATCAGAAAACAGGATTCCGATGATACGAAGCAAAATCTATTGGAATGTTGTTTTCTGATTGGTTGCAGAGCGTCGTACGACGCA
>NW_017300267.1:134575-144141 GCF_001594075.2 Trachymyrmex cornetzi
CCGCGTATCGCGTAACCGCGTAACCAATCAGAAGCGATTCGCTGTTGTGATTTCGTGTTTTACTGATTATTGATTGGTTACGCGGTTACGTAATACGCGGCAAATACACCTCATGGGACTCCAGCCTGAGCGCGTCAGGCGTTGCATCGCGAAAGAGAGAAATGCTGGATTCACACTGCATCCGATTTGCGTCGTACGACACTCTTCGACCAATCAGAAAACTGAATTCCGATGATACGAAACAAAATCCATCGGAATCCCGTTTCCTGATTGGTTGCAGAGCGTCGTACGACGTAAATCGAATGCAGTGTGAATCCAGCAAAAGGGCTATAGCAGAGAACGAGACGTAACTTTCGTAGTTGTAACATAAAGCCTATTCTACAATTGCGTAAGCGTAGTTTTAATTGTAATAAAGTGGTTTTAATTGTAAAAATTTACCAGTCGCAATCGAATATTTTCCTTATATTTGACCGTATTGGTTAATTCTTACAACTACACCCTTGCATCTACGCTTACGCAATTGTAGAATGGGCTTAAGGTAAGACAGAGAAAAACGTAGCTGTCGTAGTCATGACTGGTCGGCGACCAGTATAATTTTATTGGTCAACACCTAGTAAACTTGCTCACTTTTATAATTTTCACCTTAGTTCTGTTCTTTTTGGCTGAACTTTTGCACCAGTTCATCTTTCTTCTTTTTCTCTCCAGGAGAAAAGAAGGGGAAGAAAGATGAACTGGTGGAAAAGTTCAGCCAAAAAGAACAAGCCTATTGATTTACAGAATCGACCCCCTGTTTATATCATGGCTACGGCATTTTCAGCTGTTCATCTGTCAAACGATTTGTGAATATTAAAAATTCGAGAAACGCGCTTACGAGCAAACAAAATAATAAAGAAAATGCTTCGCGGATACGAGGGCGTGAGATATATCTCAGATAAGCAAATGGTAGTGTTTGATATAGGTAGCGCCTATACAAAGTAAGTATTGCGATAAGGAAAATGATTCTTCCAGCCTTTACAATTTGATTGGATATATTTATATGTTAAATATGTTTGTTTAAACATAGGTTTGGCTATGCGGGAGAAGTCTCTCCACGTGGTATTATTCGAACAGAAGTGAGATGCTCGGAATCAAAGAAGATACGCAGAATTATTGATTATAGGGACGTCGAGGATCTGTATCAACTACTTGTAGACTTTCTCCATCTATTGTTTTTTAAGTAAGATTATAAAAAAGTTGTTTTATATTTATTAAAGTTTGTCCTAGAATTTCCATCTAACGTGACTCTTGTGATATAGGTATGTTGTGATAAGCCCAAAAGATGCAAGGATATTACTTTTGGAGTCTCCATTGGCAGTGACATCGTTCAGAGATACCCTCGCGAAAGTAATGTTCAAACACTTCGAAATTGGTTCTATACTGTTTCTGCCGAGTCATTTAGCAACAATTAGCACTCTCGGTATTGATACGGCTTTGGTGTTAGATGTCGGATATCAGGAAGCAACTCTGATTCCGATCTTTGAAGGAATACCGATACTTAAAGCCTGGCAAGCATTACCTTTAGGCGGACAGATTATACATGAGTGAGTTATGCTTTTCCATTTCTTGTATTGAGGTTTACTTAACAGGTATTTATATTTTTCTCAATTTATAGAAATTTAAAAAAATACTTTCGAGATACAAACGACCTAGATTTGTCAGAAAATATAGTGGAAGATATTAAAGTAAGAACATGTTTTGTAACTACGCTAGAAAGATCTGCAAAGCTAGGAACCGAAAGTGCTTTGACTCCACCTCCTGACGTCACATATCCTGGTATTAAAAGAATTATGATACCTGGAGAAATTAGAGAGAAAGCATTTGAGGTGTTATGGGAAAGGGATAATGATAATCTTTCTTTGTCTACTATGATACTCGACGCTATCGTTAAGGTAAAGTTAATCTGTTTTACTCTACACAATAAAATCTCTAAGATTATTACATAACAAAATACATATTTCTTATGTTAAATTGTATAATTTTAAATTAATTTAATTTGAAATCAGTGCCCATTGGATACAAGGCGGATATTGGCTGAAAATATAATACTTGTCGGAGGAACAACTATGACAAAAGGCTTCGCGAGTCGCCTGAAGTCGGAAATGTTGGCTTTAATCGAAAGCGATCTGTATAAAACTAATTTGAAGGTAGACTCGTTCAAATTCCATACAGCACCTAGTAAGCCAAATTACACAGTATGGTTAGGCGGTGCAATTTTTGGCACGACAGATTTACCATTACGATGTTTGACAAAAGATGTGTATTTAAAAACAAATCGAGTTCCCGATTGGTCCAATCTTATAGATAATCAAAAGGATGAAACTTCTTACGAAATATGAATAAATTAATGAGCAAGATTTAACGAAGTAATCTATAAAAATTAAGTATATTATTGTATATTTATTACATGTTATAATTGTAATTATTTATAAAATGCATATTGTACATATAATTGTATCATTTAATGATGTACTTTTTATAATTCATTAATTATAATTCCATTTTCACAAAATACTGTTTTAATTCCAATTGATAGATAATATTAAAAGTAATCAAAATATATCGGAGAGAGAGTGGACTATTATTATTGATTTTTTTCTGCATTATTTATACAGCGTGAAGAATCAAATGCTTTCAATCATAGAGTTGTAAGCAGAGTAAGTTTTTCGTTAAGCTGCAACTGCGTTTTTATCAACTGAGATAACGCAACAACCATAAGAAGATCCTTAACGTTACTATTAAACATTTCGTCAAATTGATCGCACGTCATTTTTGGCACGGAATGTACCATATCCAAAAGAGCTCTACCTACCTGAAATAGTAGAATAATCGTATATATTGATTAAATAACAGCAAGTATTTTACAGATAAAAAAACGTTTCACGTCCGTCTATATTTACTTGATTATCTGGTAGTTGTTTCCCTGCTAGAACATCATCAACATATGCCAGTACTTGTTCTAACATTAAAGAAAGCTTGGAACAGGCCTCTGAGACTTGTGCAAGATCCATCATGGGTTCTATCCCTCCACTAGATTTCATTCCGGATGCTTGTATATGAGATGGCAATTGAGTCTTTGAACACAACTGCAGTCCTACTACTTCTGGCTCATAGCATGTAATCTATATGGAAAGATTTTATAATATTAAAAATAATTTTTATATATAAAGATAGATTGTCCTTAAATTTGTTCTTTTCAATTAAACTTCTTGCACAAGTTATTTTTTTCTTTTCTTTTTTTCTCCATGTTGGAGAGGAAGGTCTGTTCGCGTTGCTTGTACCTTTTTTCAATCAGAATCTTTTTTTTTTTTTCAACATTGAAGTGCATATTTATCTTGTTTTAAGTGCAAAAATTTTTGGATTTCAAGCAACATGAACAAACTAATTGTAAGTTACAAGAAGCAAGTTTGCATTTTTGACTGAAAAGAACAATTTTTTTATGTACTCTATGATATAAATTTATTGTAGGTATCTTTTTCTATGTATTCTATGATATAAATTTATTACAGATATCTTTTTAATCCTTAGTACATACAATTGGATCATTTGACTCCTGTGCATTTCCTTTCTTTTTTGAAAATGCTAGGGAGTACCAAAGAATATTAGTTAATATATACATATATGTATGTATGTATATATATATATTTTTTTAAATACACAACCTTACAAATATTTCCTAAAAATATTAAAAAACATGTAAGAATCATCTAATTTTTGTATGCTTGTAAAAGTGAAGAAAAAGTAAAGAAGATGAATGGTTTGTGTCAGATTAATTTTCACTTTTACAAATATATCAAAGTTATTAAATGTTTCATACACGTACTTTAACATCTTCAAAAAATATTTGTAAAGTTGTGTATTAAAAAAAAAGAAAAAAATAAAGATCATTATTTAGCCAAATCCTAGTTCTCAAAGAAAAGAAATACGTAAAACATGAATGATGTAAAACACGAATCATGTATATTAAGAAATAATATTCTAACAAACCTGAACTTTGACTGGAGTGAACATGGAACCCTGCTTGCCATTAGGTACACCCAACGGAACACAAACATAAGCTTTGATCGCCATTCTTGTTGTATTTGTTAATGTAGTGTCAACAGTCAAGTGCACCGGATTATTGCATTCTCGCACATAATATTCATGAATGACAGACGAATGTGTAGTGACCTGCAACACGTTTCATTTAGTTGCGCATTATCGAAAAAAAAAACATATAAGAAAGTGAAATCAAGAGCTAAGAAACCTCGTTGCCGGTAGCCCACCAACCGACGATATTCTCTTGCGCGTTGACACGATGATTCAAGTCATACAGGTCCATACCATAGGTGAGATCAGCTTCCACCTGGCTCTCGGATTCCTTGTGCGGTACGCAAAAACAATTGGTCACCTCGACGATCCCCTTCTCCGCGGTACCTGGAACAACGAATGACACATGTCGAAAGTCTGCGAGATCACAACTCTCCGGTGGCCAGATGCAATCACGGTAGGAGTCCTAGGTCGATCTAGACAGATAGAATTGTCGCACAATACGTTACCCAGTAAGGTGCCGATAACGCGCAACGATTCCGCTTTTCGTCGTTCGTACGCATCTACGATTTGAAATAAAACTACGGGATGCACTTTGACAGTAAGGTTAAGCGCCATGTCTTCGGCACGGGAAAATCAGAAAGAACGTGTTCCGAACTCTGAAGTGTGATCAGAGCGGATCGGAGTGAAGGTTGTCCCCGTTATCTGACAATCGATACTTTCGCATGATCGCCAACTGAATCGAACGAATCTGAAAAGAACTAAAAATCAAAATGGCGGAATGAGAGTTTTTCGCATTTCTTTAAATTCCCTAAAATGTTTGCTCTTTAATAGCGTTTTCGGCCCGGCCAGGCTTGCACCAACCTGTGTTGGATTAATGGCGTTTTGTGCTCTTCTATTGGTAGAGCGGGTGACGTCAACCAATAGGAAAGATTTATCCAACCCAGGTTGGTGCAAATCCGATCGGGCCGAAAACGCTATCAGATAAATTTTCACGAGCTGCTCAAACCGGCTGTTTCAGCGACAAAAAGAATCACGTGTTCAAACTTGACAAATATCAAACACCCATTTTGATCATGTGACCTTTTTGTCGCTAAAACAGCTGGTTAGAGCAGCTTGTGAAAATTTACCTTTAAGTCCGGATCTACAATAGGTGATTTAAGCCGTAAAGGCCCGTCTACAATACACGGAGTAAGAAGTAAGAGTAAGAAATTGACCAATCACGGTCGAATGTGAGAAGAATAATCGACTGTGATTGGTCAATTTCATACTCTTACTTCTTACTCTGTGTATTGTAGACGACGCCTAAGAAATTGACCAATTATAATCTAGTGCGAAGAGAATAATCAACTGTGATTCGTTTCTTATGGTTTAAGGCTTAAAAATCTATTGTAGATCCGAACTAATGGTCGCGTTCAGCAGACTTAACTGTTGTGGAGCGGATCCGTGAGCGCTCGCTGCTATTGGATGATCTAGAAGAATACACCAATATCAGCGAGTGCTCATGGATCTGGGGCTCTATTCTTGAAAAGAAACATATACGAAAGTCTAGGGAAATACTATAATATACGTAACATATACTGTAGCATTTCCCTAGACTTTCGTATACGTTGCTTTTCAAGAATAGAGCCCCTGCTCCGCAACAGTTGAGTCTGCTGAACGCGACCAATGAGATAAATATAATTTAGACAATGAAGAGAAACAAAACGAAGATACTAACTTCAAAAAGAGCAAGCAATAAATCGATCCATATTTTTTTCTGATTATCTATAAATTAAATATTAATTACTTAACAATAATTATTAATTACTTAACAATGGTGAGTTATTACGTAATGCGATCTAAATCATTGTAAGAATAAAAATTCTGATTACATAAATACGTTCTTCTTGATCTAATTTTTTTTCACTATTATTAAAAAAATTATTAATTTTGTTCGTCTCACAAAATTGTATATTACAATTTAATTATACTAAATTAATCAGTCAATTAATTCAAATTATTAAACATTTCCAACTATAATTCTTGTTGTCTCTAATTTTTTATTGATCCACATATTAAACAACAAAATAAATTTTATAATATAAAATTTATTTTATATTATAAAATATATTCATATTATTATAGAATTAATATATTATATAATATTATGCATATATTATATCCATGTTAATAATTAAAACACAGAACATTAGACTATATTGTTTAATAATATTTAAACATCGATTAAATTAACAGAAGTCCCCCCTCCCTATAATGTAATATTTTTAATTTAAAATATAGAAAATAAATTCATAAAATCATTGAAAACAGAGTCAATATATTTACTTCCGTCAAATCAATTGTTTACAAAAAATAGAATAACAAAATAGATTTCCATATGTTGCTTGCACTTTTTGTACTCAGTATCTTCGCCTTCTATCTCTTCAACGCCCAAATATATATTTATCTCGTTTTAAGTGCAAATATTTTTTGGAAATCTTAAGCAATATATATGAATCTAAACCTATTGGTCCTTACTGCCTCTATTAGGTTTGTTCACATTTTGCTTAAAATCTCCAAAATTTTTATACTTAAAACAAAATAAATATATATTCCGGCGTTGAAGAAAAAGAAAATGAAAATGCTAAATGTAAAAAGTGCAATGAACATGAACAGAGACGTCTTTTTCCACGCTTTCACCATGGGCATGGTGTTGTCCATGGTTCAAATTCGACACTATTTAACACTTGCTGAATAATTGATGATAAAAGAGAAAACAGCAATATAATAATAATAATATATAAGTAATTTTTGAAAATGCCGAAGCTTACTTCAAAATTCTGACTGTTCGTTTTCTCTTGACAATAAGAGAAAAGATACGAAGAAAATCCTAAGTATGATTCAACGCGACGAATCTATCGTAATCTGCACGTATGAGAAGTGTACAGCTAAAAATTATTGCAATTTGATCGATCAAAAAAATAATTAAGAATCGAACGTAATACCGTTAGATTGTCTTCTGTAATGTTAATCATATTCGTCCAAAGTACGCTTACTGCATATAATTACGATATTCCAATGAAACTTTGAACACTATTGTTTAGGTTAGCTCGGAGCGAAGGCTAATCGGTTAATCCTTACAAGGCTGACTTATTCTGTTTTTCATTGAATTTTTGCATGTCGCACATTGCGATAATTAGACCGCACATAACATGACGATTCTTTGGAAATTGTTGACTAATCCTGGTGTCCTACGAAAACTAGGATGCTGTGGAGTTGGCAGATCGCAGAAGTACCTGTTTGGCTCCTGCCTGACAAGGCAGGCCGTCAGATTCTCAAGGAAAGGCCATGTGTTAATCGGACTGAGACACTGCACGACCAATGCTATCCAGTCCGACACGGCTGTGCCTGTAATACACGCGGTTAAGACGAAAAAACGCTCGGAGTTGAGGACTTTAATTTTACTGGCCGCCCCTGAGAAGTGGACCCTAATGAAGGCCATTGCCTTATTGCTCGTGTCGTCCAGCGTAACGATGGCAGTCCCGTTCTGCTTTGGCAAAGTGATAGATGTTGTCAATACCGTGGAAAAAACTGGCATGAAAGAAAATCTTAATCAGCTAACGCTTGCTCTCTTTGTAGTTTTTCTCATAGGCGGTGTGAGCAACTTTGGCAGAGTTTACCTAATGTCCACGGCGGGACACCGAATCACACAGTCCCTCAGGAAACAGGCGTATGCTGCTATCCTTCAGCAGGAAACGGCGATGTTTGACAGAGAAAGTACGGGAGAATTAGTCGGGAGATTGAGTGGTACGTTTTATACCTTTAGTTGGATATAATATACTCTTAATAACAAATTTGATTTCTTGCATTATACTAAATTAATGTATATTAAAAACAGTCATACATGAAATTAGCAAAGTTAAGTGTAAAAGCATATGTAAATATTATAAATGATTAAATATACTGTCATATTTAAGAAAGTACTTAACAAAATGTATTATTTTATTGTCAAAGTTGATTACATTGTGCTACTATATTTAGATACTTTCTGTTGATGAATTCAGTCACTTAGTTGGACTAGTGCACATTAAAACGGCTGTTTTATATATAAAGTATCTACATACAGTAATATAATATAATTATTTTTGAGACAATGAAATAATATATATATATATATTTATATGCTTTTACATTTAATTTACTAATTTCATATGCAGCAGCTGTTATTGTGCATAATCTAATGCAAGTGATTAAATTTGTTATATGTAGCAGTTTAATATGTACTAATTAAGTGTAGTAATGCGAACGATTTAATACCATGCATTAATATCTTTTTTTATTTTATTTTTTTTCTTCAGGAGATACACAACTTATTAGTTCTGCCGTCACGTCCAATGTATCAGATGGTTTGCGCTCCGCTATTATGGCTATAACAGGGGTGTCCATGATGTTTTACGTATCACCATCCTTAGCTTTACTGGGTTTAGCTATAGTACCACCTGTCGCAGTTATTGCTGCTATTTGGGGACGTGTCTTGAAAAGAGTGTCCAAGGATCTCCAAAGCAGTATTGCAGTGGTCAATGCAACTGCGGAAGAAAGAATTGGCAATATAAGAACTGTCAAGGCGTTTGCGCAAGAAAAACGCGAGATTGACAGATATAGCACTAAATTACAAGACGTTCTAAAACTATGTTACAAGGAGAGTTTATATAGAGGAATGTTTTTCGGTATGACCGGTCTCTCTGGGAACATTATTGCTCTTTCAGTCCTTTACAATGGAGTATTTATGGTATCAAATGCCGATATAACAATTGGAAGCTTAAGCGCCTTTTTATTATATGCCGGCTACGTGGGCATCTCTCTCAATGGATTATCTAAGGCATATAGCGAGTTAAATAAGGCTCTAGGTGCTAATGCCCGTCTGTTTGAGTTAATCGATCGACAGCCGCTTATTCCCATTCAAGGCGGGCAAATTTTAGAAAAAGAATTATCAGGCAATGTGACGTTCCGAAATGTTTTTTTCGCATATCCAACGCGAGAAAAGATGCCCGTGTTGAAAGGTTTTAATTTAAACATAGAGAAATGTTCTATGACGGCTATTGTTGGATCCTCGGGTTCCGGTAAATCTACCGTCGCGTCACTTTTACTAAGATTGTATGACCCTACAAAAGGGTCGATATTCTTGGATAACCACGATCTTCGTCTGCTTGATCCCGCGTGGTTAAAGTCTCAGATCAGCATTGTATCTCAGGAGCCAATTCTTTTCAGTTGCTCAATAAGAGATAATATATTGTACGGAATGGAATCTGCGACAGATTTTGACGTAGGAGAGGCTGCAAAACAAGCGCATGTATTGCAGTTCGCAGAAAAAATGACCGATGGATTAGACACAATAGTCGGGGAAAGGGGTATTGCTCTTAGTGGCGGACAACGTCAAAGAGTTGCCATTGCCAGGGCATTAATAAAGGTAAATCGTTACTTAAATACGTTCGTGATTATGAAAATAATCAGCATATATA
>NW_017300267.1:144191-176120 GCF_001594075.2 Trachymyrmex cornetzi
TATATATATATATTATAATACGTTATTTGTCTCTAGAAACCAAAAATTTTAATACTGGACGAAGCGACCAGTGCCTTAGATGCAGAAAGTGAATATTTCGTTCAAGAAGCTGTAGAACGTGCAATCCGTGGAAGGACAGTGATAACAATTGCCCATAGACTTAGTACAATAAAGAACGCTGATAAAATTGTGGTGCTTGATGGAGGACAAGTGGCGGAAACCGGCACTTACATCGAGTTAATGAATCTAGAGCATGGCCTTTTCAAAAAATTAGTGAAACATCAAACATTCGCATAGATGTACAGAACAAATCGTTAAACAATAATTTACTGTTTCATTATAACGCTGTTTATAATGTATTATATGGTTAATGTATTATATGTATATACATGTGTATATTTATTATCTTTTAAATATCCAAAATTATGTAAAAAGTTCCGTACATTATTGGCACATTTCATGACAGGAACGTGTTATCTAATTGGAATAAAAAATAGAAAGATGAAATACTATATCTAGTGCTATATGTTTATTACTGAATGTTATATATAGAAAGATACGTAACATATCATTCGCGAAAATAATTGCACAGATACAGCGAGGTATAATTATTACATTGTGGCGACAATACAACATCCTCCGATCATTCATACCTGTATTATTTCTCTTTTAAAATATTTTTCTTTTAATAAGGTCAGGTACATACACAACTACGAATAAAAGATAGAAAATTGACAATCTCTCATTTTTATATATTTTTTTTTATAAAATAATATACAGCTATTTTTTTTAGATATCCACATTCGTATATTATGTGTTATTAATCTATATTAATTCTTAAATTAATATCCCATTCCTACAATATTCTAATAACGTTTCAGTAGAACCGTATCGAATCCGCTTGAGAACATTTTGTGCAAATACATATAACTGTAAGCGATTCGACATAATGCTAATGGGTCCTAATTTGTGGTTCGATTTTAATAAGGTCAATTTTATTGGTTTGCAATGGGCCGCTTTAAGATTTTTTTTTTTCACTCAGATTTACTGTATATATAACCATATAGATTGAACTTGAATGATTTGAACATTCTGTATTTGTCAAAATATAGGAAACTGAAGGAACCAGCATGCTAATATCTGATCACAAAGAGCTAGCCATAAGCTCACAGAACATAGCTTGCTCTACTAGAGAGTCTTTTTCTCTTTTATACATAGTAAGCAGTTGTAAAAAAAGGAATTACTTGCCTACTATAATGATAATAGAAACTAATTATAAATGATACATTCAAAATATAATTGATTTCGAATTAGTTTTAAGCAGTTTTAATAAACAACTCGAAACAATAGTATTTTCGTGTCTTCAAATGCTGCTATATGTTGTAAAAAGTTTCATAAGGAACATATCTATGATTGATCTCGAACGTATTCTCGGAATTAATTGGTTCCTTTGGCATATATGTCTCCAGATTTAATCAGAACTTAGTATAAGGCTGTGATTACGAATGAAACTGTTTCATTCACCTCGATTGTGAAAATGTTACGCGAATACGTACCATACTCATACATCATTATTTAAAAATTTATTCATTAGATATACTTGTCCAATATGCAATGTACACAATAGTTATAGGCACAACCTTATTCTAAGCAGATATCCGTGGTATTTGTATAAATCTGTATTGAAATGTTTACCAAATTTGACTTCTATACAAGCGGTTTTACAGTATTACAATCTTTTTAGGAGTAGGCAGTGTTCTTTTTCCCTCCAAGAGTTATAGAAAATTCATTTCGATAGATCTCTTTATAAGTAAATATCGGAGCTTATTCAGTCTAATGATAAATCCGAAATAAATAAAGCAGCAATTAATATATTTAAGTTAAGATGATAAAGAATTTTCATTGAGCATTACCTAACGTTTTTGCTCACAATTTAAATCTCATAATTCTCATAATAATTACCGATTATGAAAATTATATATATTTATATATCGCGTTCACAAGCATGTCTCACCTTTGTGAGAACCTGACATTCGACTTTTTATAAATTAAATTTTTCAATTAAAAAATGATAGTATTTTGTTTGTGTGTAGTTGTTTGTAGTTCTATGTATTAAAAAATATTAAAATTTAAAAAAAATGACTCACTCGACTTTAAGGTAAAAAAAAATTGTTAATATATCTTGATTTAGAATCGTTTGTAATTGTTCGTAATGATTTTCCGGTCATTTGTAATCGCGCTGTTTAAAAGTTACAACAAATTTGCAATAAACAAATTACATAACTTTGCCAATTTTTGAGTTATCTCTAATCTGTTTGCGGCATTTTCCTTAGTATCGTTTATAGTGATTTTCCGGTCGTTTGTAATTCAGCCGTTTTTTAAAATTACAACAAATTTGCAATAAACAAATTACGTATAATATACGTAAATTTACGAATTTGTTGTAACTTTTGAACGGCTCAAGTACAAACGACTGGAAAATCACTATAAACCACAACGATTGTAAAAAATATCCCGTGAGCAGATATGAGATATCTCAAAAATTAACCAAATTACTTTTTTGTTTATCGTTAATACGATAACTTTTAAACGGTGCAACCACAAACGACCGGAAAATCACTACAAATAACTACAAACAATTCTGAATCAAGATATATCAATAATTGTTTTTATCTTAAAGTCGAGAGAGCGAGTAATTAAAAAAAATTTTATATTTTTTTTAATATACAGAACTACAAAAGAAATTATTGTTACTACAAACGAAATACTATCATCTTTTTTATTAAAAAAATTTAATTTATAAAAAGTCAGTTCACAAAAGTGCATGTCGCAAACATCTTGTTCATGTGCAAAGATATTTACGAATTGGTTCATATTTCGACATCTATCTTAGGAATAGATATCAAAAATTAAACAAAAGGAAGGAGAAACATGCCAATTAGATAAGTCAAGATTAACTTTTCGGCAGCTCCTCCATTGCTTCCTGCTCCATAGGTTCATCCTGTTGAAACGTCGATAATGATTCTTCGTCGTCGACTTCCATTAATTCCTCCGATTCCTTTCTACATGCTATACTCTCTATTACAGAAGATTGGTTCCCTTTTATCGTAATGCCTGCCGTTGCTTTATTGCCTTGTGAATTTGCTAAATTGTCATCTTGATCGGCTGTTAATTTGTCGTCCTTTGGAGATCGACAACTGACATTATCAGAGCTTTCTATTGTTTCGACAGTAGGTGAGACAGGATCGAGTTTTTCAATTACAGATGTTGCTTCTTTAGATTTTTCTACGCTGCTTATTGGATCTGACGTCATAGACTCGACAAGAACCATCTTGTCGTTGGAAATTTCCATAATGTTTAAATTATCGTTGTCGGACTCTTGCTCTTCTTGTCCATTAGTGTTGCTGCTGGAAGATGCTGTTGTAGGAATAGCTTCTAGAACTTTATCCGGCTCTTCTACACTCTCCGTTTTTTGGCTAATAGATTGATCACGTGCGAAACACTCTGTGGAAGAAATTGTTTCAGACTCTTCTTTAGAGTGTATCTCGGATTTTTCTGTTTTGTATAACGTTTCGGTACTAGACACGATGACTGCGCTCACACACTCATTGGATGTGACAGTGCTATCTTTTTCCATGGACTGCGACTCGACGAGTGCCGTCGCATTTGTAGTCTGGCTGCTCGTGGAACGCAAGTTTTCCTCGTCTAGATCTTCAAGGATCGACGATTCCTCTTCCTTCGGTTTATCGCGAGCACTTTCTTCGACACTTTCAGTATCATCCGCCAAAGCGTCAGATTTCATCTCGACGTCGGTCTGTAATAAACTTTCAGTTAATCTACTTTCATCACGAGACATTTCATCGGGATCTATACGCTCGGGACTCGATTTGGTCGTTTCTTCGTCTTTCAAGGGCTGCTCAATCTCCTCCTCCACACTGTCTAACGTTGACGGATCCGTGGTTTTCTCATTGTTTGACTTATCCACAGACTTGTTATCGCCGGATTCGAAGCGTTTTGCTTGGAAAGCAGCTTGCAGCTTCCGCGTGGTATCCGTCGTTAACGGTATCACTGTGGCCACAACAGTTACCGTTGTCGTCGCCGCCGTTGATACGGATGTCGTTGACGTTGCTGTCGTTGTCGTTGTTGTTGCCGTAGCAGTCGTCGTGGTCGCAGCCGTCGTCGTAGATGTCGTGGTACTTGCTGTTGCTGTGCTTGTCTCAATCTCCTCATTCTCCATGTCTAAATTAGGTTGAGAATTGGTGTCCTCGTTCATGATGGCCACTGCTATATCGGTGCTCGGGACCATGGAGTCTTCAGAGACTGCTTCGACTGCCGGTAGGCTCTGTACCACAGGAACAGCAGTCGCTATGGCTTCTGGTACTGGTCCATGTGGCTGTAAATTTAAATTCGATATAGTGGAAAAGTCTGAGACTGCGGTGATATAATTGGTCGCCGAGATATCCGTTCTAGAGGTAACTTGTTCAAGCTTGTCTCGCACGGTCTCCTCAGCAAATAGATTCTTGGTCAGGGTAGAATCAGACGCCGGTATGACACCGCTGTGCATAAGCGGTGGTTCGTTCTCAACGGTGTGTACGCTAATTGTGACGGTGGAGCTACAGTCCTTCTCCCAGTACTCCATCTCCACGTCCTGCGAAGTCGGTTGTGCCGGTTGCGGCTGAGTCGTCTGCGAGGAGGGTTGCGAGGAGGGCTGCGACGATGACGGCGGTGGTGGTTGCTGTGTAACGGAGGCCGCGTCTTCTTCGACGGAGCCATTAACCATACCGTCACCCGTTTCGCCGCGTCTGGTTATGGGCCCGGGTTCGCGCGTCGACACCACCAGGATGTTCTTCTCGATGGCGCGCATAAACTTGTCCACGCGATTGTACTCCTTACGCGGCGCCGTCAGCAGCTCGCATATTCGCTGAACGGTGAAAGGCGCGTTCGCGAACGATTCCAACCTCTCGAGGAGGTTGCTCTTCATGGTATCGTAATTGAAATGCTCAACGTTCGGACAAGGCGCGAGTTCCAGAGTGGGGCAGCTTTCGTAAAAGTCCGTCATCACGCGGGTGAGCTTCTCCCGGACGAGGGTCTTGATCAGCGGCCACTGGTACACTGGATCGCCGGTCTTGGCGACCCAGCATAGGTAATCCTCGAGCTCCTGCGGGATCACCGACGGTCGCATCTTCTGGAACTCGTCGAGTGCCTGCAACACTTCCTCCAGATTTTCCATCGTCTCCGCCGCCGCCAACTACCACCACCGACGAGTCTTCTACGTTTTCTCTCAATTATCCCGATTGTTTGTCAACAAGATGAGTCGCGCAAAAATCCGAGGAATCTCAGAAGGAATACTCCGCGCAAGGGAAACAACCAAAAACGTAAACTAGCAAACACACCGGCCACAAAACAGCAACAATGAGAGCGGCGACGAGGAGGGAGAACAGCAGGGTTACCAACTGATGCGCGTCGTAGACGGTAGATTTCCAAGCGACATCTCGAAAACTATTTTTTTTTCAAATTGATGTATAATTCCAATACGTGTTAAAATAAATATATTATACAATTCTAACGAAAAGTACGTTTCTTTTAAGACGGAAATGTTTAAAAAAAAAAGAAAAGTTTCTATTTCTAAAAAAAAATCTGTACATTAAAATTTATCTACACAGAATTGTGTAATTGCAGAAAATTAGTTGAATCATAGATTACACAGAAATGTGTAATTGCAGAAAATTAGTTGAATCATAGATTACAAAGCAATTTTTTAAAATATTAAATCCATAATTAATTTTCTTTATATATATTTGCAATTATGTAAATTTATCTAGATACATTATTTTGTCCAAATTGTTCTCATTTCGTTTCAACTTTGTTCAAATGAAAACGCTAATTATTCTGTCGCGCAATCGCTGTAGTCAGCATTACGATAATTCGACATCGATTTCCTCATTAATTTAACCCATTAAACTGAAATATGATATATATATAATGAAACCAATGCAAAAAGAATCATAAAAAAGAATTTGATTAATTTATAAATCTTCCCCACAAAAAGGCTTGTTCTTTATCGAAAAACTGTTTGAATTAGTGCACGCGGTGCAATAAATTGAAGTAAAAAAAACCTATATTCGTTTTACTTCTTCAATTTATTGCACGAGTATACTAATTCATCGAATATAATACACAGTACAAAATATAAATTACTATAACATAAATGTACCTAACTTAAATCGTTAAGAACGTCCATATTCTGTATACATATAGAAAATGAACGTACATATTTATAATAGATTAATCTTAATATATTTCACAATTTTAAACTTTAATTAGACATATGATAATAGATCATGTAACATGTAAGTATACATAGAAACAATTAACAATGATAAAATAAACTTATTTGTATTATAAATATCTTAATGTATCTGATAAAGATAAATTATAATATCTTTCTGACTAATCGTGTATATGTAATAAATAAATATCTAAATAAATAAATAAATCGTACATTCGAAAATTCCAAATTGACAATTCAATGCCAACATACAGTTTATACACGCACATCTTATACACACAAAGGCTAACCAAGTAGACTCATAGGTTAATATAATTAATATTTTATGTAACTTCGCAAAACTCTGCCTCACTGTATATTCCGAATGCACAATTCGTGATTGTTTATTATATAACATAAATACATTTTAATAGTTGGCTTATCTAAATGTTTATAACTTTTTCAAAATATTAATATATTAATACTTGTGAATATTAATATATTAAGATATTAGTTTAAAAGTAAATATTCTTAAGAACTCGCCGACGAATGAAATCTTTAACGATATTAAAACGTCAAAGATATTAACAATTACTTTTTGAACAATGATGGAAATATGATAGGTTTCATGGTATGGTGATTATATTAATGCGATTTGATTTTACTTTCGTGCTTTTCCACGGAGAATTATTAAAAGGAACAAAGTGCATCTATATGTTTGAAAGTCCTTTTCGACAGGCGCTTGAGAAGACTGACTTTGCTGCAAATTTTCGAAGAAAATCTTGGAAATCATGCAGCATTAAACTTAATATGCCAGTTAAAGGTTGTTAATTATTTAAGATCACATTGCTGGTCTTTTATTTTTAATGGAACGCTCAAGATAATTTGGTTCGTTCCAGAATATCTTTAACGACACCAAAATGACTGTATCACATAGATCTAACATTCGTGTGCCACACTGTATTAGTCTGGCATACCATGAAAATTTTTCATTTGGATAGACTTGTAATGATCAAAGGCTTAAGAACAATAATTGTAAGTTCACTCTAAACAGATCTCTGTTAGAACTATCCCATAAATCTGTTGTTAATAGATTATTAATTTATAGATTTCAATTAACATACCACGTTTTATAAATTAAGAGTTTTTCACAAACTTTGGTCACTTAAACATCAACTACCATTTTCTTATGAATATCTGTATTGCCAACAACCTGAAATAGTAGTAAAAAGTATATGATATGCTGTTCACATTACATTATAAGACGTAAATGCATTACTTACAGAACAAAATTCTTCAAAGCTAATCCTACCATCTTCATCTTTGTCAGCAAACAGTATTGTTTTATCAACAATTTGCTGCAATTGTGTATCTTTCAAATTATTGCCTACCATCATTTTTAGCACTTGGAAAAGCTCTCCATTGCTTATGTAGCCATCATTATCCATATCATAAATTCTAAATGCAAATCGTAATTTGCTCTCTTTGTCACCCTGCAAATTAGCATTATGTACAAAAACACAATATAATTTCTATAGGAGAACGAAATCTACCTTAACGCTGAACTGAGACACTCCATGAATAAATTCTTTAAAATCTACTTCTCCATTGCCATCTGCGTCAAATATGTCGATTACACGCTGCACTAACGGGTTTTGTTGTAACTCAGGCAGGGACATAAACTCATCGATGCTGAGTGCTCCGCTATTATCCAAATCTAACTTCCGAAATCTTTTCCCCAATCTTTTAATCTCATCTACGTCGACTGAAGAACAAACATTTATTATTATATATTTACACATCACAAAATACCGTATTAAGACCATGCACACAAGCTAACAAATTTTTAATTATCAATGCTTGAATTTCTAATGATATAAATTATATTTATGTAATTCATTTCACCGAGGATACAACATATCTCTAAAATGGCATTGCCTATCTTGTTTTATAATCAGACGAAAACAGATATCAGGTTACTTTGAGATAAATCCAGTAAAAGTCAAGGCATTCCTGACAACTTACAGTTTGAACAGAGTTCCATAGGCAGCGAACTTTCATTACCCTGCAAGATAAACGATTTTTAGGACATATCCGTTCGTGTGGAGTGAGCATATCTCAAATAAATTGTTTCAAACATTATATTTTCGTCGGGTGGTCATCGAATTAACACAAAATTGCGAGACAGTGCCGCGATCGTGGAACGAATTATGCAAATTCTCGTAACCGCACAGTGCATTTAATTACCATTTTGAAATAGTTTCGTGAATCTGTCGCAAAAGTCTTCGAGAAACAACAATATTTTCCAACAGGCAGACTCAACGGAGCTGGAACACAGTTGCTGTAAAGGGGGGCTGCAGCACCGCGTATCGACGTTTTGCCTGTTTTTCCCTTGCTGGTCTATTCTATTATCGTCCGTTGCGAACGGACGTTACGATTGGTCCGATCGATTTTAACCGCCGTCGTCGACCACGGAGTCGCGCCTCTACGTCGACATCTTCTCCGTGGTAGGAGTGCGATCGATGCCGCCAATACTGAAAATGTGATAGGGAAGGATTATTCCCGCGAAATAAAAAGTGAGGATGTGGATAAATATTTAGATTCTCATATCAATGACATCTGCTGATTATTAATATTTAAGCATTTATAAGTATAAAGATGCTCTTATTATTAGCATCAACAGTTATTAATTATTTGTTTGTCAATTTAATAAATGATATGTTACTATTCTGGTTCTGCCTCGTAAACGAGAATGGATTTTAAAATAGATTGATTAAATTTGAATTCATTTTAGATTTAATTAGAAATTAAATTGAAAAAACTTTATTTTCTATTCAAAATTTTGAATTGAGTAGTATCGCCGATGAACTCATAAAGACCCAATTTCAACGCCAGTTACTATCCGCCGATTAACTTTGAGTATTGCCAACTACTAAACTGAAAACTCATCATTTCTAATCTAATTTTGAAAGTATGTATTTGTAAAAAATAGTCAAATATATTTACATTTCACAATGTTTTATTTATTATCTCCACATAACAGTTTTTCTTTACTATTACTAACAAGAATAAGTTAGAAAAGACAGATTTTTAAGTCTTTCTGTTAGCTATTCTGGTGATGAAGTTAATCGACGGATAAGCTTTAAGACGCAAAGAATTGAATTTTTTATATTGAAAGGCATAGAAATGTACTTCACAAAATTCCTATAAATGTATGAAAAAGCATTGGAATTATCCATAAGATATTAGGTCTGTTTTTTATTGCCGCACTTTCTGAACTAGTACACACAGTGCAATAAGTTGAAGTGAAACAAATATACGTTTGTTTCATTTTAACTTATTGCACTGGTTCAGAGTGCAGCAATAAAAAACAGACCTATTGTTGAGTCCGCAGCCATTGATGTAGTATAGTATGTAATGATGGTTGTGTTCCAAATTTACTGCCAGCACTGAAAATGCTACAGTTTACGTTACGTACACTATAGATTTTCAGTACTGACAGTGAATTTTGGAACACAGCCGATGTGTCGATGACACGTAAATTGTACAACAACTGGCGCCAAGTTAAATTCCACAAAATGTTATGTATCATTCAAATAAAAAATTTGATATCAACTCGGGCCATGTTCATATATATATTATTGCCAGTTGACTGCCAGTATTGAAAATCTATAGTTGCCGTTATGTATATATTATATACTGTACTGACAACTGGCAGTAATATACAAACACGGCCTGTATCCCATACAGCACAGAATTTGTAGCAATATCGTTGCAATAACGCTGCAATATTGTTGCAACATGCATTATTGCTGCAACTTTTGTGCTGTAGGAGATAAAACGTTTCAAGGCCAAAAAAAAATTCGGCACCTGTTTGCAGAATCATGTATATAAAATTCATATAGAAATATTTAAACACTAAGCGATGCACTTTATGATCGAATATACTATAAGGAATTCTTATTTAATTAGATTAATTTTTTTAGTGGTGTCACTTTTGAAGAGAGTAAGAGAACGTTATATAGAAAAAGCAATTAATTTATTGTGCATTGAAATCTTTTACGTGTTTCTACATATATATCGTATAGATATATAATTCATAAGAATTCCACACAGGAGTTTGAAAGTTAATTTTTTTGTTAACATAGATTTTCGGTATATCGACGTTACAACATGTCAGTTTTGTGCATTAATCGTTTCGTCATAAACGTATATGTGTGAATGTTGTTCAATAATTGCTATGTCTTTTTCAAGTTGTTGCAACTCGCGCTCCATCCTCGCTTTCTTCTGCGCCTTCGGCAACGTGTCCGCGAGGAATGGCAACCTCCGAAATCGCTGCATCGCTTCCTCCCACTTTTGCTTCATGCCCTGTTTCCGGATGTACTCGGTCACTTCCGTCCAAATTAAGCGGAAATTGCGAGCATTGCAAAGATATCCAATCAGATACCTACATCCAACAGCCTCTTTCGTTCCTCCTTGTCGATGTATCGGCACGCTGATACTCTTGATGTCTCATCTCCATTAAACGGTTCAGCCGGCTCTACTCTCGTATGGACTTTCACGATACATCTCGGTATTTTTCCATAGTTCTGAAAAATGATATAAAATATTAATTTGATAAACACAAATTAACAGTATAGCATTACATCAATATTTTCCCATTCAACGATATAAATGTAATATAATTAACTAATGTGGCCAGACATTTTCGGATCTAAAGCGGGAAACTTTGCTAAATAGAACAAAGAAAATGCATATAAGATAAATACATTTGAAAGATAAATGTACTAAATTTTAATAAATATTTGTTTGAATAGTGTCAATTGAATATTTATTAAATATAAATGTATATTTATTTAGTACAAGAACCATTAACTTATATATTATGTTTAGCAAATATTTATTTTTTATAAATAATATATTAGTGCTATCTAAACAATTATTTATTAAAATTTAGTACATTTTTTCTCAGTATGTAATAACACTAGGAATGCATCGGATATCCGGGAAATATTCAATATCCGGCATTTTTTTACTATCCGATAACTGGATATCATTAGTACCCGGTAATATTATATCTAAAAATTGTAGGATACTAGATATCGGATATTTTGCAAACCTTGTTCAGATATCCGACCAGATATCCGAGGAAATATCCGGTATCCGGTCGAATAATTACCCTACTGGATATCCAACTGGATATCGGATGCCACATTCTTTTTAGATATCCGATATCCAGTTGGATATCTGGTAGTAAGAATTATTCGACCGAATACCGGATATTTCCTCGGATCTGATCGGATATCTGAACAAGATTTCCAAAATATCCGATATCCTACAATTTTACGATCCAGTGCATCTCTAATAACAGCAATTTATTTTTTAATAAATATATTACAATACAATTATATATATTTATTACTCGAAATTATCTGCTTTAATAAAAAAAAAGATGAATTTTTAAAAAATATATAAAATTCTTGGCAATTGAAAAATCAAAATTAATATTTGTGTGTTATTGATATTAAAATACAAACTCTTAAAATACAAATTTAAAGTAAGAATTTTTCTGTTACCCATTCTTTGTTCATTGCAGACAGAAAATTCATTCGATTACTGCATCATCACTTTCTGGAAGCGATAATATTACATATTCTATGATTTTATAATTTGGCAAAATTTATAAAATATTTTTCAGTAAAATCTTTTTTTTGTTGCAATCGGAACATTTGACATATTTGTCAAGACAGCGGACAAATTGACAAGACAGCGGAACAAGCATATCCCGAATGCGGGACTGTTTTACTAAAATTGGGATGTCTGATCGCATTAAATATAATACATGTATGCACGTGACAGTTATATTGTTGAGTAGAAAATTATAGCATTGGTGTAATTGTTCTTTGATGTTTTCTGATAAGCTACAATTATTGTTTCATAAACTAAAACTTGTTACAATTAATGCCCGCAGCTAATTGATTTACGATTTGTATAAATGCGTGCAAAGGCGATTTTTCCAAAATAGCTAGAAATTAGTTTAGAATGCGTCATTAAAAGCCAAAAATAATTATCCAGAACGGCGAAAAATAACACGAAAAATTGAAAGCGAACAGCAGAAGTATCTTACTCCGCACACGTGATACTCATACTTTTTTGTGCACATAAATTGGAAGTAATCCGCTCCTCTTTAAATCATGCGTGTCGCCGTAACGAGTATCAACGGATCGTTGTTTGGGCTCTGCTGGATAGGAACGTTTCGCGTGAAGGATATTTTGTTTGATGAAATTCTTTTCTTGTGTGACGAATAATTTTTCCAACGAATCCGCCATTTTGTTCGTCTTCGCGTATCTATGGGCGACTTCGACCAAACAGCAATTAATTCAGCGATTGATTCAATTCAGAATTGCTTAATGCAAAATTTCTTATACAAGGGTATATCTAATAGAAGAGTACGATCAACGCGATATTATAAATACTTTATAAAAATGCTTTAAAAAAAAATACTTTACAAATGCTTTATGCTGTTTAATTATTCATGATTCAGCTGGCATGCTGAATTTATTACAATCCTTTATATCAAATTCCTGACAAATAACTTTTGGATCATGCACTCAAAAGACACAAGCTTTATTTTCTGAATTTGATTTATGAATCAATTTGTATCTTATAAATATAAATAAAATATTTTCTAATTTTTTAAATAAAATAATTTTTGTTTTTTTACAGACTTTTAACATAAACATAAAAATTAAACTATAAAATTTTCTATCATGGAAATATATCTTCATTTTACACTATACAATTTATTTTATAGTTTAATTTTTATTTTTATGTTAAAATCTGTAAAAAACAAAAATTATTTTATTTAAAAAATTGAGAAATATTTTATTTATATTCATAAGATACAAATATTGTTTGATAATTAACGCATAACTACATAAGTAAGTCATTTGGACCCAGGTGAAAATTTTAGCAGTCGCTAATTTTGTACGGTTAGTATTGCAGAGTTGAAGTAGGGAAAAAAAGGGGGGGGGGGGGGGGATAAAAAACCTTGGAACCTTCCTCTGTCGATCGCCGTGATGTAATTGTTTTATTGTTGGCTGGACACTGATTGTGATGCAATAAAAGTTTGACTTGGGTGACTTGGATTTGTCAAATGTAAATTTGAACAGTTTTTTAAAGTGAAAATTCGTTTTTAGTAAGCGCCTGTTTATTAGTGTTGTATTTAAGTATATATGTGCTGTTTTCTTATAATTAAAACATATATTCATTGTCAGAAAAAGTATTTTTGCGACAGAGACGTCTTGACGAAACGATTGCTCTATTTTCTCGGAGTTATAAAATCGTGAGTAAATAATGTCGAAATTATTATATATTTAATATAAATATTTTTATTGCATTTTTATTAAAGAAGGAAATGCAAAGCAGAATACGAAAAATGCCTCCATTAGAAAAATGCCCCCACTTCACTCGTGCAAATAATTATTGCTTTTTCGAATGAATCAATATAACGTATTTTTTCATAAAGTTCACGTTTTCCTCTTTTCAAAACGCTACTTATTTTTATCTGCATCTTTTTTTATCATGAAGATATGATTTTTTGGAAAAACTGATTTTTACATTCTTTTCGCAAGTTTTTCTTTAATATTTTTTGGCATAACTTTTTCAATTATTATCAAAACCTTTTTATGTTTCGATATTTCGATTCTATATATTCTAGCGTTTAATTAAAAAAACATTTTTCCGTAAAGATTTGTGATAATTATAAAGCCAGTCAAAAACATTGTGGGTGACTTAGATCATACATGTAAATTAAGACTCTAAAACGAAGCATATATAAGTTAAGTGTTCAGTTAATCGCTGATTAAACGATCGATGATTTATTCACGATCCGACATCCTTCACGGAAAGTTTCCAATTACTATACAATTCGTTATGCTTGTTTAATTTTATTTTTTATACGTTGAACAAGAAAATTGATTCACGTTAACAAAATACGGTTTATTAATCAATAATTATTACTCGATGAATTAATCGTTGATTAATAATTAATTAAATCAAATTCAATTAAAATTGCTTTGAAATCCTGTGATGTGTTCAATGGAAATATTCTTTTTTTAAGTAAAAATAGTTGGATGCGCCAACACTTTTCCGTAACAATTCATGTGGGATCTACAATAGAAGACGCAGTGATCGAGTAGAATTTTAAGTCCGGATCTACATATAAATAGGTGTTTTAAGTCTTGACCAACTACAGTCAAATGCGAGGAGAATATTTGATTGTGATTCGTCCATTCCTTATGGATTAAGGCTTAAAAATCTATTGTAGATCCGAGGTAAATCGTAAAAAATTAACCAATCACAATCGAATATGAGAAGAATAATCATGATGGTCAATTTTATGCTATGATTTCTATTGCAGACCCCGTATCATCGTCAAAAGGTTATAATGGCTGTGTTTAGCAGACTCAATAGTTGAGTGAACGCTCGCTGCTATTGATATATTCTTCTAGATCTAAAATTCTGATTCGACGATCTAAAAAAAATACATCAATAACAGCGAGCGCTCACTAAACTGTTGAGTTCGCAGAATGTGCCCATTAGCCGCGTTCTCAACTGTTGCGGAGCGGTGCTGCTATTGGATGATCTAAAAGAATACACCAATAGCAGCGAGCGCTCACGGATCCGCTCCGCAAGTCTGCTGAACGCGACCATTAACCCCGGGTCTACAATAGGGGCGACTGTTAACGACGCCGATTAACTTAATCGACGATTAACTCAATCAGCAAAATTACTATATTATAGATAGGAGATTTTCATTACTTTTATCACAATTAAGTTTAGGAACGCAGAGATAGAAGTTATATCACGAAGAGATGAGGTTAAGACCGATATACAGTCTTGCTGTTGACTACTGTTGACTATACTGCTGATTGAGTTAATCATCGATTAAGTTAATCGGCGTTGATAACCCCGGATCTACAATAGGTATTTTAAGACTTAAGTCATAAGAAATTGACCAATTACAATCGAATCCGAGGGGAATAATCGACTGTGATTCGTCCATTTCTTATGGCTTAAGGTTTAAAACATTGTAGATCCGGGGGACTGGCAGTCAACTGGCAGTAATATACGAACATGGCCAAAATAGATATGTGTGTATGTACAGGGTGTTACAGATACATACTAGACAGTACGACGGGTTGTGCGGCAAACTTTGCATGGCCAAGCGTAGTTTAATAGACAATGACAGTGACTTTATACATTATAAAGTTTATATTACAAAGTTTAATTATTTATATTATAAAGTTTATGTTATAAAGTCACTGTCATTGTCTATTAAATCACGCTTGGCCATATAAAGTTTGCCGCGCAACCCGTCGTACTGCCTAGTATGTATCTGTAACACCCTGTACATACATTTCAAACTGCGGCGAATTGAAGGAAAATTGCTGGATTCACACTGCATCCGATTTGCGTCGTACGACTCTCTGCAACCAATCAGAAAACAGGTTTCCGATGATACGAAGCAAAATCCATCGGAATCCTGTTTTCTGATTGGTTGCAGAGAGCCGTACGACGCAAATCGGATGCAGTGTGAATCCAGCAAATGTCGGACTAGTGCTGGATTCACACTGCAACCGATGTGCATCGTACGACGGATCCAGTGTGAATCCAGCACTAATCATCGACGAGGCTACATCGTGGCCAGACTTTGATCATAGGGTTTCTAATTTGAGTGGTTTATGAAAATGTACCTTAATATTGCATCCAACATCAACCCATATGTCTCGTCTACATATATTTCGTCATTCATTGCATCACCCGACACCTGGACTGGATCAGTTCTGGAAAGTTCCACGAGGGTAGAAAGGCGCTCAAGCTTGCGTACGATTCTCGGCTGTTCTCTTCGTTCTCGTTTTTCGTGTGTCTGACGTGTAGAGTCAAAAATCCATTTTCTATTGATTGCACAGTTGAATTTTTCGAATTCCCGAGCATCCTAAGGCATCCTACAAAATGTCGTTGTTCGGATCATTCATGGGCGATGACGATCTTTTTAATATCTTTGGGTGAGTTCTCCGTCGTGATTTCGTTTGGATATGTATACATGCTACTCCGGAGATCGCAGTCCTATTTGAAGTGCAATGGCTCATAATGGATCTGTCAAATGTATTGTTAGCATTATGACTGTTTGAAGTTAAATTTCAAAAAAATTTAAGTTAGAGGCACAATTCTCATCTCTTTACAAAGTCAAGTTCTTAATGGGCATGTCCGACCTTTAATATGTGCAAACGATTACACACACACACACACACACACACACACACACACATACACACATATAATGCTGTCTTCTGATGCGTATATACACGTATATATGTAGTATTCATAAAATAAAAAAAGTTCTATATATACATACATAAATTTCTTTTTTATTTTATATCTTATTTTATGTAAAATCTTTGAGTTGATTTAATTAACAACTTGTTAAAAATATTTTGCATTATAAACTCAAAAAGAATAAAAAATTATTTATAATTATGATTATATAGTATGATTATAGTTATGTTTTTAAGTGTGACTTGTGATTATAGAATTAAATATTATCAATATCCAGTAAAAATAATATATAGTATTAAATTACTGAAAAAGTATATTATAGTGTCATGTATTATTAATTATTTAGAACTATTATAGGATAAGGTATTACAATTTCGAATATGGTATAATTCTAAAAAATAAAAGTATTTAATTTTCAAAGGTTTAAGTTTGATAATTCTTTCTCTCTGTCATTGTACATATAGAGGATGCTGAAGAGTACTAAACAGGAAATAAAAATCGGATTTACATTTGGAGAATTAAATCTTAGTTTGTTTGAAATTGTACCATGTTCAAAATCGTATTATCTGACCGTAAATATAATTAATGTTATTAAAACAGGGTTCTAGTAATTGATTCATATCATGTTTTATTTTTTTTTTATCATGGTGTTCAACAGTTTTTCAATATCTTTGGATTCTGGAATTATACTGGAATTTTATGTATTCTGGAAAATTTCTAGAAAATCTCTGAAATTTCATGGTTGGCCTGGAATTATCATTCTTCCATTCCAAAGAAATTAGAGCGTGAAAAAATAAAAAAATAAAATAAAGTTGTATTTGGGTATAAGTTCTTTCTTAAAGATGCAATAAGTTACCAATAGAAAATTTGGATTTAATGTTTAAAATATAATACAACATAGAAAAAAATCTTTTGTGTTGACAGAATGTTTATTTAATATTATTTGTAAAGCAAGAAATAATATTGTTTCAAATTTGTTAGCGTTTTAATTTATTCATATAAAATCATAACTTGAATACAAAGCATATAATATTGCGCAAGTTGATGAAAATCAATTAAGGCTCCTGAATAGTCATTCTTCACTTCAATCATATGTCACGATTTAATATGGCTGAGGCGAGTACTTGGAAACTTTAAATAATGAAAATTAATCGATAGATAAATTCTGGAAAAACTAGGATTTTTACCTAGAATATCCTGGAATTATTCTTGAATTGATTAGCCTGATTTTACTGGACACCATGTTTATATTTCTTCCTTAATGTGTCTTAAGAAAATTATTCATATATATGCAAATTCAGAAATTTGAAAATGAGACTATATGAATTATGGATTGTTATTTATGATCAGATCGCCCATGCATACTATGAGGCAAATGAACTCCATGATGAACTCTATGTTCTCTGATCCATTCGAGATGATGGGACAAAATGCACTTGTGCCACGTTATGGTAGAGGATTTAATGATATGCCAGTTTCCCTCTTTGATCCTCATTTTGGAAGATCATTTGATTTTGTAAGTATAATTGAAAATAGTTAATGTAGTTATGTTATTAATAATAATTATTATTAATAGAGTCTAAAATTATCTTTACAAATACATTTAACTTTAACACAAATTAATATATAGAACAACATGGCAAGTAATGGAAACTGTCATTCATTCATGAGCCAATCAGTAATGACTATGTCCAGTGGTCCTGATGGTCGGCCACAAGTTTATCAGGAGACTATGTCTACAAGAATGGCACCTGGTGGCATAAAAGAGACTAAAAAGACAGTAAGCGATTCTCGTACTGGTACCAGAAAAATGGCTATTGGTCATCATATTGGTGAGAGGGCACATATCCTCGAAAGAGAGCGAAATGTGCAAGGTGATGAAGAAGAACGACAGGAGTTTATTAATCTTGACGAAGGTAATTCTTTTTCTGACCTTAAAAATTTAATGTGGCATATAAAGGAAAATCTTTTTTTTCTATATAAAAATTTGTTTTTATATCCATTATAGAAGAAGCAGACAGTTTCAATCACGAGTGGGAATCACGTACGCGTCGTGTTGCTGGTGCAATTGGTGATACAAATGTGGCTAGTAATGTCAGAGCTAATCATCCAGCTCCAAGACAGTTAGCTTTACCATCTACCACGGATGTACCAACAAGGTCAGTACCTTAGAGAACAGAATGGCCAAAATATGTACATACTCAACTAAAATCTTGTTCAAGGTAGGAGTATATAAACGTTTATTTTTTATTGCATTCGTAAATTATAAAATTGCATGATACCTGTAATGATAATATATTTCATAATATAATTTTTCACTTTCTTCACATTTACACTTTTCAAATCTTTTATCTAATTACTTTTCACAATAGCATTTGCAGTGTTACATTATTATAATCCAAAGAAAAAAAGGAAATGTTAAGATAGAGTGAGGCTAATTCCGTCAGTTTCAAGTACTTGTTAACAGTTTCATATTACTTTAAAGTAATACGAAAATTTACAATAACAGTATTTCTTTGCAATGATGTTCTTATACATTATACAATCATGATTGCTCCTTGAGAGCACAACCTTTAAATAATCAACATGTGTTCAGAAACATAAGCATTATTAGGCGAAGTGGACGAAAAAGCCCCATTCTTAACCTTAATATATAACGAAATATGTAAATAATTTTATATAAATTATATAAATTAATATTAATTATATGTACATATTTATTAAATTAAATCAATCTGAGTGCAAATATTAATTGGATATTCCACGAAGTATTTTTAGTAAATATTTTACAAATTATTTTAATATTAAATTTTAAACTTTGTTAAAAATTTTGATCATTATTTTATTTGTTAACAAAATTAACAAATTATTAACTTTAATAATAGTTTATAAAAAGCATTGACATATTTTATATTTGCACAGCAGATATATGAACTGGATATAGACTCGCCAGAAAATAATAAATGGAAATACGGGATTCCATCATGCGCGTGGCTATACTTTTTATTATATGTATTACATATCCTTATTCTTTCTTTCTGTATGTAGTTTTGAAATAAATATATGCATGTTTGCTTTTCAATATATATTGTTATGAGAGCATGTATATTTATTGTTTATATATAGCAAAATCTATTTTTATAATATTTTATGTATATATTTTACTATACAGTGCCTGCCAAAAGTCCTAGGCCATCTGAATAATTTCTGAATGGTTTGAGATATAGGATTGAAATTTATAGGGATACAATGGGATCGTAAAATCTATCATTGAACCTCAAAAACACTCACCTTAATTCCCGGGGGGAGGGGGGAGAAGGGGGCCTGAAAATCTTAAATAGCATATGAGATCGAGTGAAGGCTCGTTTGAAAGGGCTTTTTGAGACGAGAACAATGCTGACTGAGATCTCTACGATTTTTTGTTCGTAGAGTTATGATTATTTGAACATTGTTATTCAAAAGAAAGAGTTACATCTCTTGTGTACGTGTGTGTGTGTGTGCGCGCGCGCGCGCGCTTATCTTGGCTCTTTAATTGAATCGGTTTTTCATAAACAGTTGATTTTGAAATTAGATCACGGTCAGGATAAGTGGCATTGAATAATTCGGCTACTTCTCGATAGAACCTTATTCTGTCGCCATATCCAAATTCACGAGCGATTACATACATACAATGTATGTGTACACATGAAATTCCACGTTTCACGTGCGTCTCGGCTCGATCACGTAAACAATTTTTTTATATCTTATGCCGACCACGTATGATATGAAATAGTACTGTTTCCTCAGAGTTAATGTTTCAGAGAGCGATATATTAACTTATCCATTTATCTCCTGTATTTGCTTTAATAATTTTCATTCTAATACATGTTGTTACCAGAAAATGCTTTTGACCGATACAGAAAGGGTGACTGTATTGATGATGAGAGGATATGGCGACAGAATAAGATCCTATCGAAAAGTAGCCGAATTATTCAATGCCACTTATCCTGATCGTGATCCAATTTCAAAATCAACTGTTTCTGAAAAACCGATTCAATTAAAGATAAGCCAAGATAAACGCGCGCGCGCACACACACACACACACACGCGCGCGCGCGCGCACACACAGGAGATGTAACTCTTTCTTCTGAATAACAATGTTCAAATGATCATAACTTTGAGAAAAAAAATGATAGAGACCTCGGTCAGTCCGCGTTGTTCTCGAAAAGTCCTTTCAAATGAATCTTCACTCGACCTCACATGCTATTTAAGATTTTCAGGCCCCCTTCTCCCCTCTCTCCCTGGAAATGTTAAGGTGGGTGTTTTTGAGTTTTTCAATGATAGATTTTACAATCCCGTTGTATCCCTGTAAATTTCAATCCTATATCTTGAACCATTCAGAAATTATTTAGGTGGCCTGGGACCTTTGGGGGGCACTGTATACTTTATTATATATATGTACATATGAAAAATTTGTAGAAATTAAATATAATAATAATAAATGGAAGAATGAAATTATATTTGAATAAATTCAAAGTTTGTATATATATTTTATGTAATTCTCTTCTTTCATCGCAAATTAAAGAAATATTAGCTCATTATTTATATATATATATAGAGAGAGAGAGAGAGAAGAGAATGATTTAAATTTATAAAATGTTCTTTTCACACGTGTAACATCATTTTATTCTTTATAGCATCACTTTGTTCTCTATTATTTCATTCTTTATGTATTCTGTTATTTGCTTCTTTGCTGGAATATTTTTCTTATTTCTTTTATTTACATTGGTCTTGTTGTCCTGTGCTTTTGTAGTCGACATTCTAATAGAAGATGGTTTCCTTCTACTAGACGTGCTGTAAGGTCCTTAAATCCTTTGAAAGTAAAAAGTACACCTTCCTCTTCAAGGTAAGTTTAATTTCTATCAACTATATCAAAGATTAAAACTTATAACTTGCATAAAAATTTATACCTAAGTGAAATAAATCGAGATTTCTATCGTTTTGTGTATGTAATAAGTGTATGTAATGAGTATAGATAATTTCATAATTTATCGAGCTTCAAATGTGCTATTTCATATCTGTACATGTACATATCTAACATTTTTTTTACAAGAAAGAAAAATGCATTGCAGTGCTTATATTAGTAATTAGATAAATAGATAGTAAATTGAGATAATAATTTTCAGTCTCTAATATTTACATTTCGCAACTATTATCCAGTAATATCTCTTTTACAATCGAATTTTATGCTAATGTATAGTATATATTATAAAAGAGGCGTAATACTTCAAAACCGGTATTTATAATTTGCATTTATATTTAAGACTATTTGTCAATCTCAAGATGTCAAATCAATCACAAAGTCGTATTAGCATTTTAAGATATTACTTAAGACAGTCTTGAAATAAAAACGTCAATGAATATCGGTGTAAGACATTTTTTAGGAATATTATTATTTTTATACTCTTGCATTACCTAAGGATGTAATTTTTATTGAGATGTTTATTGTTACAATGCAAAATTATAATTATTTAATGTCATTTTTTGAACATTAGTTTATGGCGCATTTTATTCTTTAGATGGTATCAATATTATTATCAATGCTGTAGCCTTAATCGTATTTAAATTAAGATGTGGAACACGTAATTCATAATACAGCGAATCTGCTAAGATTGATACAGAATATACCGTCTTGTGTGTGTATTGCAGGTACAGCCGCAAATATTAATAAGTTAAAAGCATAGTATACACCAGTGACGCTTATGCAACGTAAGTACGTTGCGCTTCACTCTATTATTTCTTTTTGTTTATTTTATTCCAATTTCAGTATTAATTTGTAATTAGAAGCACTTATATTTAACATGTTTCAAATAGTAATATTTTTAATATCTATCTCGATATTAGCAAGTGTGTGAAAGTGTATATTATATACTTGGAATGAGAGCAATCGATTTAATTCTATCATATTAGAATAAAAATGAATAATATTACGTTTTTTTACGCTTAAGTTATAGAATGAGAGTACTGTCCCATGACAGTTGGAATTTCGGAAAAGTAATACAACAAAATCAGAATCATTCGTTAGTAGAAATACGCTAAAAATGATTGTGATCGGTCGTATTACTTTTCCGAAATTTCGACTCTTATGGGGAAGCACCCTGATTCCAATTTAATGACGATATCTACATATACTCAATCCTAGTTGATATTAATATATTAGAGGTCTACTCTGCAATTCTTAAAGACTGTAACTATAGAGTTACAGTCGTTAAGAGTTACAGATTAAATCTCTAAATATTAGTAGCTGTATACAGGTATATTAGGTATAGTAGCTATATATTAGGATTGTATTAGGTTCTTATGTAAGTATCAATTATAATTTAATAATATTATAATTATATATGATATAATTTATTATTAATACTAGATATTTCCGAATTTCAACAGTTTCGATCGTAACATACATAAATTTAAAATCTGTATATCCGCTTATATATATATTTTTAATACATTAATTTTTTTTGAATACTTACATGGGCTTATATACATATTCTTTTTATTTTCGAGAAGTGCAGTTTTTGCAAGGAACACGCTACAGTAATTTCACACTGTTATAGAACAAGAGCATGATTCGCTTACTTGCTTATATTTTTTTGTTTTTTTTTTCTTGCATCTAACCGTTGCACAATTTTGCAATAATTTTATCATATTGAAATCTTCATGCGCTTCAGTTTCTTCGGACTTGTCTCTTCCTAATTATTATGTTATGCAAAAACATATGTTGATTTATATGCTTGCAGCTTCAAGTCTCCAGAACCCGCAACGTCTTCGAGAGCCGAAACGTCATCGACGTCGCCGTATACATCAGGATCTCGAAAACGCGAACATAAGCCGGATAGACAAGTTAGTAATAAGCGTCACGCTGCTCCCGCTAGTGACAACTAGAATATCTGCAATTATTATCCGTAAACGTATTTTACTGAACTTTACTCTATACCTAGTACGGAACCTCATATAACGAGGTTTACTTTAAACAGTCTAGAAATATATTTTCTTTCATAACGTTGGTGTTTCAAAAAAAGTTTGCAATTATTTTTTCTAAAAATTATCTTGTTTACTTATAAGAAGTATTATTATTTTGATACAACTATGTAAACCAAGTGCTCAGCGAAGTTCAGAGTAATGTTCTTTCTTTCCTTTTATATACGAATATTTATTTAAGTAGATCGGTAGAATGTCAGTTATGCGTTGAAAACACGAAGGAAATAAATAGAAGCGTTTAAGATTTAGCTCAGATTTTATCATTAATTAAAGCTCTTTACCATTAATTAAAGATGTCTACAAGTTTTCATATCTTATTTTCATATACATATACTCTATCTTTTAAAATATAATCGAAAATGTGTCACGTACATTGATAGGTAATGAATTTCTGTTAGTTTCATTATTGTACAATTAAATATATTAAAAAGTATAAAGGGAATAATAAATTTGTTGTTTTAAATGTATTTTTTAGACCTTGCATGTTTCATTTAATCAATTTTCTCTCTAAACTTGCGTATCGATGAAAGATATCCATAACTTTAAAATAGGTTTTTTTTGTTTAAGGTGAGGTATTCTATCAATACATTTTTTTTCCGGTCAAACAATTTATTCAAATAAAGTTAAATTTAGTGTATAATTGAAAGATACATATTACATTATTCTAAAGAAGAAACGACATGCAGCGCGAACGCACGCACACGACAGAACACAAAACAAGAATAGTTCCCTTGTACCAATATAATTTTAGTGCAGTCCTTTTTCTACATAAATAGTAATCTATTAACTGCATTAGTGCCAATATTGTTCAATGAAAATATTACCACACCGATCTATTATATTATCATAGAACCCAAAAGCTTACATGTTCAAAACTAAAATCTAAGATGCAAAATAATATTCAAAAAACTTTTTAGTTATAACAATAAAATGATTTTCACTTTGCGTTGCATTCTACATAAAAAAAGCGATTATACAAAATTGTCAGATTTAAAATTATACGTGTTTGTGTTGATCACACTATTTGATCGTATCTGTTAATGTTTTCATTGAATTACATATGCAAAATAATATCGAAATTGTTGAAAACATTTTACAAGTCTTATTATAAAGCGACGCTTTGCTATAAAAGCTGAATCATGCATTTTGAGTGTCATCTAGAATTGGTGATCAATACTTATGCAGAATAAAATAAATTGACACAAAAATATGGTTGTATTTTTGCGGTATACAATTATTTAAATTAATTCAAATCATTTTTGCATTAATCTTTATAATGTATCTCATTATTCCAATTGTACAATAAAAGTTTTATAATCGAAAAATGAAGAGCTTGCAAGATTGCATGACTCGTCTTATATATATGCAAATGTAGCGTCGTAATAAAGCGTGATTAGAACAAATAAAAGAACGAATAAGCTACGAGAAGTAATAAAAGAGAAAGAACGTAAGAGGAAAGCGGGCAAAAGAAATAATAAAACGTGATGTTGTGTCGACGCTCCATTGGTTGGAGTGACTTCTGTTCGTTAATTATCCTCTGCTAAGGTGTTAATTCTTGCATTGATAGCCAACAGCTGTGCCAAAAATGACGAATCATTCATGATAGTGGCTAAAGCAGAGAGGATATCTTGCAGGATATCTTGCGAAATATTGAGTTGTCGAGCACATTCCGCTATCATCTCCATTTCCTCGGTATCAGGACTTATCTGCAACATATATTTTTATTGTAAATTTCAAGATATTCCCGAAGACATTTCTGAATTTAATCTTAAGATTAATATCAAGAAATATATACCTTACGCGAACCGTGGAACTTATTGAATGCCATCTTGACTCGCTTCTTCCCGCTACCAGTCTGGTAGAAAATTGTGAAGGTCTGTGTGTTGTTCATATCCAGTATAACGGGGAAATATATGCCGGCGGTGACGTGACCTTTGGTATCTCTGGCAAGGAGACTTCTCTGGTTATATACCAAATTTCTCCGTTCTGTAACGTCAATGGCAGTTAAATATGGCCTTGCCACATAAATGAGAGCTACTTGCACCCCCTCCAAGGCACCAGGTCGAGTTTTTATCTCATGCCACTCGACATAATCAGGATCGTCGGCACACAGACAGTAGTTGTACTCTTTCTTACAGGTCGGTTCATCGGATTGTGTGAACCAGCCCGTATGAGGGTATAACTTATCGGCCATCACAGTGATAACGCGCGCTACATGGTAACCGGGATCGAGTAGCATGACGCCACGACGTCCGCCAATCTCGATTTTCAGGCACACTAGTACATGCTCCTTTTCGCCACTATCTGCCGCTGGTGGACCGCCAACATAGCCGGCGATATCACCAATTGTCTGTAAAAAAAAAACATTAATTTTTCTCGTAAATATTAGCAATTTAAATATTAGATTATTAAATCTAGTCTTTTTAGTTAAACTTGTATGGTTCATCTTTTTTCTTTTTTTTTTCTCTAATGTAAAACAGAAAGACAGGAAAGATGAATCATGCAAGAAGTTCAACTAAAAAGACAGACTACAGATTTCAAATAATTGGTTGACAAAAGAATTGTTTTCTCAAGAGCTATTGAATATCATATATTGAATAGTACAACTATATGTATATTATTATTGTTTTAAAATAAGGACATGAAAAACACTTCTTACTTCTTCACAAGATACTAAATAGAGGCCACTTGCTATTCCTGGGAATCGCTTGTTCAATCCTGTTAATCGATGTAATAATTCAAATCCAAGACCGACGCAAGTATGGTGTTCGTGTGTTATCAGTGGCTGATATTTCCGGTAGAATCGATCCAGCGCACTTTCTCCACTTGCAGTGTAGTCCTTGTAGAACCTGTACAATCGACATTGCGATTTATTATTTGCAAAGTACGAGAATAATGATAAAATGAGAAACTGTATCCACGTACCTGAGGAAATTGCCAATAGTGTCATAGCGATGCTCACGCAATAAGCGTTGCGTTTCCAGTTCAACGCTGCCTGCTAATTCCTCATACTGTTCGACCGTGGAGACGGTCAGGGCTGGTGACTCGTAATGGGCCCAGACCGGCAGGGGTAGCGGAACACCCCTGATCCAGGGCCCGCGTGCCTGCCCCTGTGGCTGGCACCATATCTCTGCCGTCTCGAGTCAACTCGGCCATTCACTGCCCCAGCGGCCAACCGTTGGCACAAAGCCATGCTCGTCCCTGCAGCTGCTTATTGGCTCTACAGGGCTCTCTCCGTGTTTTATACTCTTCTCTCGCTCTACATTCAAACATACAAAATCATTTATTCCTTATAAAAGATAAAAGTAGAGATTAATTATTTCCCTGAATAACGGCCGCGATACTCTAAAGAGTTACTTTTCGGCAACAAATTGCAATGTATTATTTCAAATGAATCTTTTACTTCATAATCTCTATATGTATTCAAAGTGAAATGGAAAGATCTTTGTACTGGAGGAAAAAAAAACAGAAAGAGTAGGAAGCCCAACAAAGCGCTTTAGAAAATTGAAAAAAAAAAAGATCTTTTTGAGTTATATAATGATTATATAAGAATAATCTCGTATATCCGTTTAAGACAATACTCTTCGGACACGATGGGCTCGAATTGCGACGCAACGCTACCGCGACGACGTTACTCCTCTCCCGCGGTTACCGCGCGCGGGCAAACGATCGCGGGGACGCGTCCGCGATTACCGTAAGTCCACTGCTATTTGAGCACACGGATGAGCACGGTGCCGTAAGACAAGATCTGCGAGATGAGTCTGGAGAAGCGGATCGGATTTGTCATCGGCTCGGTATCCAACATGGCGGTGTTGTACGCTTGTTAGAGGACGCGCGTGGCGAATCAATACACGACCAAATAGATTATACGTAGCGCGTGCCACGTGTCTGCTCGTCACGACCTTCGCTGTGACACTTTTGTCACCAGCTGGGAAATTCGCGGGATCCCGTTCGCGCTCCGCGAATCTCTCGAGCGGAAGCGAAAGAGAGCGAGGGAAAGGCGGACGCCCGTCACGTCCGCGGGATTTCCGCCGCGGAAAAACTCTTGATTCACGCGGGGAGAACGAAGCCTCCAGAAGCCTCTCGGAAGGGGGACGACCGTCGAGATCTATCGGTCGAGCCGTTGCCGAAGGCCGAGCGACGGAAACGCGAGGGGACATCGGAATTCAAGCGGAATTCTCCCCCTACGGTGAGACCCTTTCAGCCTCGAGGGAGACTCGCCTGGAGTGGCGGGTGGCCTGGAGGATAATATCGCCTCGCTATTTACATTCTCTAACGTTCCGTTCGCGCGCCGTTATCCGCGCGCGGCGAACACGAGCGGATACGAGCGAGAGTCATCGATGACTCACGAGGGGGAGGCACAATGACTTCGAGGGAAAAGGGCGTGTGATGACAATCCACGCGAACGGTTTTCCGGGGGAAAGGAGGAAGTGTTTTTCTCTCCGTCGCAGAAAGAATCGTTCCCACACAGTGAATGATCTCCAACAACAAAAAAATAAAATAAAAATAAAAGGAAACACGATAGAACGCTAAAATCTCGATAATACTCGATCGTGTATCTCGAGCGAGACCAAGCGAGCGTTCCTCTGATCGAACGACGCCTCGCACTTACCCATACAACGAGCGCACCAAACAAATAAAAACTTTCCCTCCGCGCGAGCTTTGTTCGGAAACTCACGTGTCCGAACTTCAAGTAGAACTGAGAGGTGGGACGCGAGCGTAGGGTTATATACGTTCAGTTTGCCCCTTCCCGCTCTACCGTCTAACCGTTCTTTCGGTCGTCATCCCTCCCTCGCCCCGCGCGTCATACTTCATACTTATACGCGTTTCTCCACGTGATCGCGATATACCGTCATTCTTGACCGAAGTTCTCTCTAATGCAGCGGCAATGCGAGGATGTAATTATCTCGCGCCCCGATAACGTGCTCAAGGCCTTCCGTTTCTCTTTTTCTCACGTTTCCTTTTTTCTGTATTTCTCGTATTACTTCGTCTGCGTTTCGTTTTTATTCGTACGTCATTCGCGAAATAGGTACTATATCGAAAACGTTCCAAAAGGTGGGGATTAAGTTTAAGGGTACATTCTTTTCATGTATGATGTGCATGATCCATCATTTAGCCTTGTTTAACATTCGATGAACAACAAGGATAAATGATGCATCATACGTGAAACGGGATTATCCTAGAAACGAGAGAGAGAGAGAGAGAGAGAGAGAGAGAGAGCCGAAAGAAAAGGAAGCGAATTTTCCAATTAGACGTCTATCAGCTGAAACGCCAGCGCGCAGTAATTATAATTTTATTTGAATTCGACATTATCTTTGGATTAAAAAAATAATTGTATTAAATCCAGTATTATTTTTCTATTAATTATGTTTATAAATTACATAGATAACGACAGATCTCTCGATGAAGTCGTGATACAAACAAGATTAGATTTTAAATAACAAGCTTGTTTATCGCTCAATTATAATTTATACTTGTCTACTGCTGTAGTAGAAACTTGGGTGGCCTGTTTTTATTTTTCTTTTATTATTGAAATTTAAGATTAATATTAATATATCGTATGACAAATTTTTGAAGCATGTTAATTGGCTGCAGGACAGAAAGGTTTCCGGATCTCTCTAGATTTTTCTCCTATTTTGAACTTTAATTTTAGGACGAACGTAGACTCTAAAGATGACGTACGTAAACTCTAGAGATTTATAATAGGTTCTAATCTAATGAATCGAGCTCCTACGTTCAGCCTGTAAATGGCAGTTATTGCGAGAGATTTCCTATTTTTAGGTTCAAAAGAAGTTTTCTAAATAGAAGCTGTAGATTAAATAATATTAAAAGAAGCCTTATTTGATTGTACAAGTATCAAAACAGATTTATAAAGTTTAATTAAAATTTAAAGAGATTCAAAGTAAAAATAAAATTTAAAGTAGGACTAAAATCATTCTCATTCTCAATTGTGGTGGTATAAACCAATGATTTCAGATGCCCCCAAAGGAAATAATCCAAAGGATTTAAGTCTGGTGATCTAAGAGGCCAAGGTTGAGTTCCTGCTCGACCTATCCTGTATTTCGGTAACTAAGTCGTTTAGGACACATGTTTATATGGACTTTTTTACTTGAAATAAACCAAAGAATCGCTCTGTTGAGTTTTGGAACATACTTAATTAACACCCTGTATATATTAGCTGCGTTCAGCAGAGAAAGCAGTTATGCAACTGTTGTAAAATTCTTCAATATGATTAGTTTATATTTAGATCTGGCCTGTCCAATTTGAGCTCCGGAATCAAAACGCAAAGCCATCGACGCAAAAAATTCAATGTGGGTAAGATTTCGGGGATTGTAAAGTGTTGATAAATGTCACTACTGCGTAGCAACACTTTATAGTCCCTGAAATCTTACTTGCAATGAATTTTTTTACGATGGCTTTACGTTTTGGTTCCGGATCTCAAATTGGACAGGTCTGATTTAGATCCATAAAGAACCAAAAGCAAGAGTCAATCGTATTGAAGAATATTTTACAACAGTTATAAAGCTACTTTCTCTGCTGAATGCAGCTATTATAAAGCCATCCTATACAAATAATATGAAGATATGTTCACGCATGATGTGCATGATGCATCATTTATCCTTGTTTAACATTCGGTGAACAACAAGGATAAATGAAGCATCGTACGTGAAACGGAATCATATACAAATAATATAAAAAAATATGAATATAAAAACGGATTAAACTATAAAATGCTTAATATATTTTATTGTGTTAAGGGGGTATACCCAAGTAAAGGCCTTAAAAAAAGGCTTTCTTTGTCAATTTTTTTTTTAAGTAACTATAAAATTTAGAAAAAATATGAATTGATGTATAAATTGGACACACTTTGAAGATATTTTAAGAATTTTTATATGTCAAAATATAAATATATGACGATGTTGCTCAACATTGTAGACTTCCGTGTTCAAAAAACATGGTCCATCGGCAATGTAGAAAACTCAAGTTGTAATTATCTGAAATAAAATTTATTTGAAAATTTCAAATCTATATGAGTGTAGTTTCAGTTAAGCGTAGCGATTTTTAAAAATAATTTTTTTTTGCAAAATGGCAACGGTTAAAAACAAAATTTTTTATTTCACTACATTTTAAACTTCTTAAACATCTCGTCCCTTGAAAACTAGCAATTAAAAAAAAAAATCCTTACGCTTAACTGAAACTATACGTTTTGTGAAGCTACTGTTCAAAGCTGAGCCCAATCGATCGAAAATTGTCGAGTTATAGACACAGCCAGTTGAAAAAAAACACTTTTGAGAAAAACACGTTTAAAGTTTCAATATTGATTTTTTAATAGAAATCTGCCGAGTACTACGAATAACTAACGGCTGTTCAACGAATTTTCTAGTTTTAAAACACACACACACATACACACATCTGTAAGACGAAATGTAAGGATACAAAAAAAGGTCAAGAGGCCTATTGTGTGTTCGGTATAGGGCGACTGATTAGATACGATTTCAGCGCATTGTGCGCCCGTTCCGTAAGACTCACATAACTCGAGAAATACTTTGAATTTTATAAAAACCTTTTAGGAGCACATATTTTTAAGACATCAATCTTTCGAAAAAAAAAAATTTTTTTTTCCGATTTTTTGAAAATTTTACTTAGGTATTACCCCCTTAAGTAAAATGTGTATTTTATAATTAGAAATACTTGCATTTTACTTTTATATTTAATGTCAGATGAAATTAACGGCTTTAACATACACCAGGGCGCATTAATGCGTTTAATCAAATTCGCTAATTTCACACAGTACAAATCATCTCATAAATATTAGATCTATCCGCCTTGCTTACACTTTTTGCATTCAGCATCTTTGCTTTCTCTTCCAGACCCTTCCTTCAACGCTCGAATATATAGGGTGGGGAAAAAGTACCGGGACACCTGAATAGAAAATATAAGTATTATAGAAAAGTATTTCAGACAAAAGTTGTAGGATTCCAAAAGATCTATTTATTGATCATATCCGTTTGACCTTGCGTGGCGTCTTCAAGGTCAGATCAATTGTTTTAAATGGAACACCTTACTTTTCATTGCGTATTCTTATAGCACATCTCGAGAGCTTTCCAAAACACTATAATAAAATATTTTTTCATGAAATACTTTTGGGAGTTACAAGGCTTGAAAGTTATAGTACCGCCGGCATTAGCATTACGCAAGGTGACCCGACCGACGGCTAAAACCTCTTGAATGTCGTTCAGAATCATGTTCTGGATAACATTTGTTAAGATCAAAGTCACTGGAGATTGTTTCTTTTATTT
>NW_017300267.1:176142-199572 GCF_001594075.2 Trachymyrmex cornetzi
ATTTTTATGTAAAAATGAAAATAAGAGAAACAATCTTCAATGACCTTGATCTTGACAAATGTTATCCAGGACATGATCTTGAACAACATTCAAGAGGTTTTAGCCGTCTGTCGGACAATTTGCGTAATGCTAATGTCAACTGTACTGTAACTTTCGAGCCTTATAACTCCAAAAGTATTTCATGAAAAAATATTTTATTATAATGTTTTGGAAAGCTCTCGAGATGTGCTATAAGAATATGCAATAAAAAAATAAGGTGTTCCATTTTTAAAAAATTGATCTGATCTTGACCTGACCTTGAAGACGCCACGCAAGGTCAAACTGATATAATCAGTAAATAGATTTTTTGGGGAACCTTACAACTTTTGTCTGAAACACTTTTCTGTAATACTTATATTTTCTATGATATTCAGGTGTCCCGGTACTTTTTCCCCACGCTATATATTTATTTTTTAAGGCTGCATGGGTTTTCACCTGACGCTACGACGCTCATTTTCAGCGTCAGGTGAAAACCCAGCTTAAGTATACAAATTTTTGAGATTTTTAAGCAACGCGAACAAACCTATTGTAACAACATTGTAACGTTCTAGCACTATTGCAGTAACATTGCAAATGTTGCAGTAATGTTGTTTCTAGGTCTATTTTTTATTTCTGTACTCTCTGAACTGATGCACATGGTGCAATAAGTTAAGTGAAACAAATAATGTATTTCACTTTAACTTATTTATGTACCGTGTGCATCAGTTCAGAGAGTGCAGGAATAAAAAACAGCTTTATATTGTTCTGTGCTAGGATATTACGTTTGTCGTACATTTTTTAAGTGTGTTAATTGACTGCAGGCCAGAGAGAGATTCTCACCTCTCTATCGTACACCTAGAGATGAAAATGATTGAAAAAAAATTAAAAACTTTGAATAAAAAACTTCCCAGATAACAAGTTGTTTAAATTATTTACAATATTGAGAAAAGCAGCTTCTGATTCTTTTCTGGATTGCCGACTTTTATTGCCACTAACAATTTATGAGCAACTTGATGACAATACTCAGGTAACAGTTCTCTTTTACAAAAAGATAGTAATTTTTATGGCAACTAAAAGGAAACTTGTGTCAAGCAACTATTTTCTTTCTTGTAATAAGGAGCTTGGCTATTTGGGTAAAAAATCTTAGTAAAAAATTGTTTTTTCCTTGGTCCTTGAAAGCTTTTTACTCGTAAATGGAAAACTTTCAGGGACCATTGCACAATGTTCGTGACTGATTGGTGAGTGCATATCTAATCGGATTCGTTATTAGATGTTTTTGAAGTACTGTACAGCTGAGATAGTGGCGATGCAATCGCCACAATTATATAATCGATCTCTGATCTTTTGACTTTATCGATGGGGTGAATGGATCAGCTGTTGCTTTCAAACTGTTGCTTTCTGCTCGAATAATCGTCATAATAATACATGAGTAAATTATATTTACATACAATTAATGTATGTATCTAAAAGAAGTCTTTCAGATATTATACGTATTATTTGGATTTTATATGCATGATGGGAGTATAATAAAAATTGTCGCACTTCTTCTACATTTAATTAAAAAAATTTTGTCGACTTTCTGCTGACAAAATTTGTTTTCGATTGAGAGATTTAATTAAAAATACACAAACACATTCACATCGTTAATAAAACTTGAAAATTGTTTTCTTCCTTTGTCGTCCACAGACAAAAAAAAACAGTTGTTACTCTTTCAGCTTCTATTTAATATTCTAAGAAAATTATCGGATGCTTTCCATTTAGCTGAACAATTTTTTTTAATGACACTTTTAATCGTGACTTAAATCTATTCTACAATGTGTTCTTTGTTTCCTGTTCCTTGTTTTTTACCTTTTACTTTTTTCTCTTTTGCAACCGTTTTATCAACAATTGTATTTCTTGCTACGTATTTCTTGTTTCGAAGTTCGTTGACTTTTATCTCAAGCGACATAAAACAAAAAACCGGATAAGAAGCAAAAAGACAAGATGTAAACAATAGCAAAAAACAAAAAACAAGAAACATTGGATGGATGCTTTGCGTTTGGTGACACAAGAGTAGACAAATATTATTTTATCTTTCTCGACATTTAGAGAGTAATAAGGATAGACTATTTGTGTCGACATATCATCAAATAAAAAGCACCCTTCATTACGACAATCTTGTCAACAATAAGTCACAATTAATAAGTGTTATTCGACGGGTGAGTGAAAAAGTTTCTTTTCCGAGACATTTAGTTAATTTGGTTTCATAAATTAACAGGAATAATTGCGTCGTACATGAAAGTAAAAAAAGTTCTTGAATAATTTATATGTATATAAATTAGGAATTTGTATATACGATACATGCTTCAAACACGTTTACAAGAGTAATAATGAGTTTTCACCAACTAGAGGTCATTTACTTGGAAATAAACGTGGGCGTGAAAGACGTGGGCGTATTTGAGTAAATGTGTTTGCTATTCGTACAACTGCCTACGCGATACATGTCAAGTACAACACAGACATCATATAATAATATCGTAAAGAAATTATAACCTTATTTGTCATTTATAAGTTTATTTTTAAGTGACAAATGACGTCGTGATAACGTCCTACGATATCATTATGATAATTAATTAGTCTGTAGTACTACTTAGATGTAGGTTGCGTTTGTATCTAGAAAACATGCTTCTATCGTTATAAGAAATGTTTTTTTAAAGATTTTGCGTAGAATAAAAGAATAAAAAGAATAGGTAACAGGAAACAGAGAATAGAGAGCTAGAAACATTAAATTTGGAATTCAATCTATGAAATATAAGTGCGTTAACGCAGAATAGAGGAATAGTACAAAGAGACAGCTATGTAGTGAGATTCTCTAATCGTTTTAACAATCGACGATTGTTGTTATCGTTAACTACCGACAGCCAGTGGCAAGGACGATCCTGAAAAAAAAGCTCGGCTCTCATTGGTTGTCGCTAGTTAACGATCACAATAAACAATCATTGATAAGACGTTAGAGAATCCCGCTATACTACTCTCTTTTTTTATTTCCTTTTCCCTACTCCTTTTATTATACGCAGCCTTTTAAAAGATTAGAACTTAGCGGTCGAGATCACGTTCGAATGCGATTAGTTGATGGATGCTACTCCTCCCGAAATTCTCAGCTGTTTGCGTTGCATGAATGTGTGCCCGCGGTGAACGTTCGACGCTGCTTCTGACGTCACGGGATCAACGGTAACGACCGTTTCCACAAAACAAGAGGGAGAGTGGCGGGGGCAAGTCGTCGGTGAAACGACGTAAAATGCTGCTGACCATGACATTGCCGGTTCTATGGGTCAAACAAAGCTTGAGATCTCGCTTAATTCACATCTAGTTTACATCGTGCACTTGATACGGGTACTAACTAGTAACTTTCTATTGAACGATCTTAACCCTTACCGTACTAATATGGGTAACTAATGACCGAGCGATTCCTGTTCGTGCAAGTTTCTTTGAGTCTTTCGGTAATTATAAATTATACTACGTTTTATTATTTTCCAAAATAAAGAGTCAATATTTATTTTAGAAAGTTGAAAGTATGTTGGTGAATTTTTAGAGATTTTTTAAATTATTTTGAAGAGGTGAAAAAACGAAGAGATTTGAAGTGACCCTTGATGGTATGGATGAGGCACCAAATTGTAGATGGTACGGTAAGGGTTAATTCGGCGATACGTGTAAACATATATACGATATGTGTACTTAATTAATTATTTTGATGCATATTGTACCAATTTAGTACATCATTCTTTGAATACATCGCTGAAATTACAATAATTTAATAGAAAATTACTAGTTAGTACGTGTATCAAGTGCACGATGTGAATTAGGCAAATGTAATTGGGACAGAGTTCTCGAAATCATTCAAAATTCATGTGAAATCTCTATGTATAATCCGATAATTGCATGTGCAACCACAGAAATCATTGTATAATATTAAATAAAATATATTTTACCAAATGACTTCATATGTAGCGAAAAAAATTATTTGTAATCAGATGAAATCATGTAAGATCATGTAATTTGTAGGACAATATTTCAGCTAGTGATTACCCCCTCGGGGGAGACCAAGAAAATGATTCATGTTAATTTCTAATCGACCCTCGCGGAAAAAAATCGATCGATAATTTTTGTTTTATTTGACTTTCCTGGCGAAAATAAAAATTGGAATATAAATCGAATGCAAAGGTAGAATAACAGATCGAAAGGCAAACAAAAACTTCTAGGAGGAAAAAATTAAGACGACGAAACTTAAAGGAAGTGTTTACGCTGCTTTTTTACATTTCACTGGTTGCTTTCAGCAGGAAAAGCAGCTTTGCAACTGTTGTAAGATTTTTTAATATGATTAGTTCTTGCTTTTAGTTCTTTCTTTGCTAGATTTAAATGTATTATAGCCAATCATATTAAAGAGTCTTACAACAGTTGCAAAATTTTTTTTTCTGAACGCAGTCATGGTTTCAATTTCCATCTCGTAAAAAGTTTCGTTCACGCTTCTGTTACTGATCTCTCTTTACATTTGACTTACGCTCCAATTTTTATTTTTGCCTAGTTCAAGCCCGTTAACTACCCGCCCGGTTCGTGTTTTTCAGCGGCTATTTCGAACGACCTTGGACGTTGCACGATTACGCGGCTTCGATTAGCACGACACGTCAAGGAAAGTTTTTATGGGCGGTCTCTTCGCGGAAATTGCCAAAACGATAAATCGCGCTATGAGCATCGCTATTATACGTATTTCGATTTCGTTGCGCAAACTTTCGCGTGAATAACTTTTGCCGTCGTACCGAGATGTTTACCTTCGATGCAATACGCTACAGCACCAACTGCAAATTAATGTTGCCAAATTTTAAACACGTGGCTAATGAGTACGTATCGTATTTATCTTGCCGACGAACTTGTGTATCTTTCTAGGTCACATCGATGGAAAATTAGGCGTTAACATTACTAATAAAATAATTAATTAAATCAAAATTATTAATAAATTATTATATTATTAAATTACTAATAAAATAATAATTATTAATAAAATTATTCGACAGTTATCTTTGTTACTAATGAGCCTTAGAAAAATTTTATACTGTAAGTTATATTTTTAATTGATTGTAGTAACAAAAATTATCTATTTTAAGTATAAAAAGCACTAGGCTGTTATTAGTGTTTTTAATAAGTATTAAATTGATTAATGATTAATTACTTATTTAAGTATTAAAAGTATCGTTGTTAATGCTTTTAGTACTCAAAATAAGTAATTAATTAAGATAAATGTATCAGTTAGTGGACATGACTCAATTATTGAACGAAGTGAGAAAAAGTTTTGAATATTAAGCTTGTAATTATATGTATGATCCTAAATGAACTTGTCTCATTAAATATTTATAAACAACAAATTTATACATATATCATTAAAAGTTTATTAGAGTAAATTTTATTAAAATTTTTATTATTTTGTTCGATAATTAGTTCTTTCATATCCACTAACTGGTACTAGTGTACATTTAATTTCTTATAGTATTAAATTTTTTTAAAGGGAAGACGCTAAATTTCGAAACAAATTTTTTTATCGTTATCGAAAGAGTTAAACGGGCGCATAATCTTGCAAGGCGATCGCTGATAGGGGAAACGACGGCAACGTTATTTATAGCTTTGTGAATTCTGAAATCCTTTATTTGAATGTCAGTACTTCTTTCTGCGTGATCGATTTATTTCGCGATACTAACAATCTTGCTAGATCAATGAGGCCCTGGTGACATCGCCAACCTTCTCCAGAAGAAACGCAGGCCACGTCTACATTAAAATACGACTATTGTCCATGTGATTATTATATGACCCGATTAGAATTTACGGCGCAGTAACGCTATTCACACATGAGAATTGGATACAGACCAATCGCCCGCATTCTCCGCATATTCTCTCTGCGTAGAATATTATATCCTATTTCCCGTATTATTACGGCGTATTTCTGCCTATTAGCGTTTTCGAATCAAAACGGAAATGTCCCTTTGCAATATTGCGCAAGAGCATCTCCGAAGTACTTACGGCTAATTTAGTGTATAGTGTGCGCGCGCCACGTCATCGACAAATTTAATACGTTATTTAACTTTAGCTAGCAGCGAACGCGTTGTTATTATCGTACTACGTTTGTTGACTCTTATATCTTACATAATATACAGATATGTATATACACACATGTATACACACGCATGCGAACACATATATATATATTTTTTACACGTACAGATAATATATAATAGACATAAATATACATATATAATATATAAAACGTAATATGTATATATAAAATTATTAGGTCATTAAATATGAATATCCGATTTTTGTATTACTATTAATAGCAATCGTAACTTCGTTAAAAATAAACGAAATTAAAAAAAAAGCTTCAAAGTTTAAAATGTCTACTTTCGAAAGATCACTATGTTTTTTGAGTTTCTATGAGTTTGATAATTTTTATATATAGAAAACTATGAGATGGTTAAAATGGGAATTTTTTGTTACTTTTTGGGCTTGTCACGTGCTTAAAAAATTTGAGAAAATTTTCGACATGAAAGCTTAATTTTTCTATAAAATTGTTTTTTGAAATTATTCCTAAGATTTGTTGTTACTGAGTTATTATAAATTAAATAAAAAGAGCATTTTGACCTTAATTGCTCATAATTCAGTTAAAAATCATCATATCGTAATTGAAAAAAAAAATAGATTCAAAGCTGGAACTTTGCTCTATCGAATAGTATAATTATCAATTTTTTAAAAATATGTAGACGTTTCGTATCAATAATAATACAAAAAACGGACAGTTCATACTTTAATGACCTAATATATGCACACATTTTATATATATATATATATATATGAAATTTCTCTTGAATGTATATAATCAACATCTAACTTGCTAAACTAAAGTACACGGTAAGAAACATATTTGTGTTGAAAACGGTCCATTTAAGTTTTTGTCAAAATTTTTGTGTTAAATTTCTAATATATTCAAGTGTTAATTTAACATAATATGATTATGTTATTTAAATATAAATAGTTTGTGCTAAATTGATATCCAACATTCTTAATATCAAAATAACATAATTTTTAAATAAACAAATAACAAAAATAATATATTTTAAGACGTAAATTCTAAGATAAATAAAATATGTGTTAATTTAACATATTATAAATGTTAATTTTACTGAAAAAAGTATGTTTCCATGATTTGTTTACAAATTGTTAGTATTACCTTTTTGTGTTTATTTTTTAAAATAATATATTTGCGTTATATATCTTCCAACATATTCATTTTGTGTTAAATTAACATACATTTGAATGGATCGTTTGGGACACATTATAGAATATGTTTAATTTAACACAAGTTTTCCAACGGTGTATTATTTATTATAAATGTATAGATGTGTGCATACATACACAAATATATAGACACACATATTGAACCCATTTTTCTGATTATGCCTTGATAACAAGTAAATGTCTAAATCGAAAATTCGCATTAAAATTAAAGCATCCATAATTTCGCGCATACAAAGCACGAATTATATAATATCTATATAACGATACAAAATTGATTATAAACGACCGGTGTTTATTATTATCTTGGAACAATTAATCCGTCGCGAATGATTGATAAAGCAGTTCTTTGTACCGAAATTATGACTCACGCTCTAGTCACAAGTGATGTAAGTTGCACGATATTTATCATTCATTTCAGACACACACACGTATACACTATACACACTACACACGTACACACACGTGCATTAATTCATTATCGCGATGATTTTCATAAATGTACAAAACAAAACTCTTGCGTTGATCCCCTCCATTCGATCCCGCCTGGTAATTTCAGCTTAAAATACTCCCAGATCATATATCAACATAATATATAGTTATACGAGAAATACTGCAGAGGGTGTTTTGCGTTTTGAGGCTCCAAGAGCATTCTAAATATTGGGAACGAAAGCTGAAAGCAGAAAAGAGTATTACAGTTTTGAAAACGTCGTGTAATGGAACTGATCTTTTTTTAAATAAGCAGAAATCTTTCTCACATAATTCGTTCTTTACGATCAATTTTATTGACTATAGACTGTCGATGTAAATAAAACTTTATAGACTGCATGGTGGAAAAATTCTCATATTTCATAATATTTTTAGAAAAGAACTTGTCACATTTTAAATTTATGACGATTTCTGAAAAATATCTCTCTCTCTTAAATTTCTTCAAATTTTAACAGTTTTCTTAGGAAATTACAGAATGAAAAATCTCAAAATATTTCAAACTCACATGTATAAAACTTCTAGAAAAGATGTAGATATTCTCAGAATTTCTAAAAAGTGTTTTAATTATTACAAAGAAATTTGAGATATTTTCTAAAAAGTTATAAAATCGCATGCAGGAATTCAAAGAAATTATGAAATTTATATATGTATATAGAAATTTTGAAAAATCATGCGAAGAATTTTAAGAAAAATTTCTACCGGGTGTAATATTATATTAGCTATATAGACAATCATATACAGCGAGAGCAAAAAGTATTCGTACAAGGAAATTTTTTATAAAAGTTTTATTTGTAGAAAATAAACATTAATTAACAATTTTATACAATGAATACATTATGTTCTTACATTAACAAACGAGTTTCGCAATGTATTCTTGATTTTAGAAGCTAAATTTCTCGTCTGTACGAATACTTTTTGAGCACTCACACAATACAATTTTTTATTTTCGCTTATTTTTCAGATGATATATTTTCTATAATTAATACACATCTTTTTAGTATATATAATTTTAAGAAACATATAGTTTATTTTATTCTTTATAAATAAATTGTTAATTACACATCAAGAAACGATCGTCAATTAAACGTTGAATCGACGTCAAATTGGTGTTGAAATCATCGTATCGATATTGATTCAACATCAATTCAATGACTTATTTCTCGCTGGATAATATTTACTTTTTAAAAATAAAGTTTTTTAAAAAAAATATTTGTTCTGTACTTTTTGCACTTACTATATATATAATTAAGCTTCTTTGCGAATGTAGCTTCTTCTCCTCGCCTTATCGGCAAAGATAGAATGCGACTATGCAGCACTTATCTGAAGTAATCATTCGAGAGATTCGCCTTCCCAGAAAGAATTTATAATAACAAAACAAAAAATATTCTTGACGTACTTACTTTTATCGAAATCTCATGTAGAATAAAATAAAATAATATTAAGCTTAGATCAATAATTCCTATTCTCCTCCCTCGAGTTAAACAAGATTGATTTATTGTCTTGAGACAAGAATAACACATATAAATTCAAGTTTACCTGACACTAATTTTCTATTCACTATTTATATTATGTTGTATGTTAATATTTCAATTTAGATAATGTATTGACATAAAATTTGACAAACTCGCATTTGAATCTTATTTTCAATGGTTCATTTCTTAACGTAATGTAATTTGACGATGCACTTTATTTATTGCTTTGTATAAGATTTATTATATTCCTAATGGATACAAGGCATATAGTTTCAATACTGTAACTTTATATTATAGTATTAGTACTCTAGGTCTCACTTTAGGCAAAAAATTTGTAATCTTTTAGTTAGAGAACCGTTAGGCCAAAAATTTGTAACTTTATATTTAGAGTAATTTTAAATTGTGAAGATTGGTTATATTGATACGACTGTTTATTATATAGCTAATCTGGTAATTGGATAAAGAAGAATGGACAGGATTATCACGGAACATGATATTAGAGGTTTAGTTATGAATACTAGGCTAGCGTTTGAAATATGATACTGATAAGGACTAAAATGTAATGGTCGAAACGTTTATTATTTAATTGATTTGATTTGTTTAATTCGCACGTAAATAAATTGTGCATCCGAACAACAGATGTTGGCTTGAATGGCTTGTTTTTTATTATTACTATTGATTGATTCTTTCGAGCCTTTTTTGAGATAGTTGTTAATTCAAGTTTATATATTCTTTAGAATAAATCTTTGTCCGAAGTTATAACGCACGATGATGGCGTCATTTGACATAAAACCGATGTTTAAAATCATTTTATATTAGATTAAAAAATTTTTCATTTAAGAGTCAAATATTTTTCTGTTAATAGTAAATATAATTGTCTCTATATCAATTCTATTTTATGATAGATAAAAAATAATAATATATTGAATCCGGAAATATATTTTATGGATGCATGTATATGTTCCATTGGAAAAAAGTGGATGTAAGCCGACGATGTACGGTTTCAACGATCAGCAGGATACCTTGTGTGCCAAGGAATTTGTACGCTATCGCAATTATACGTCCGTCTGCTTACGTAAGCACGAATAAGCACGTGTCGACGTGATTGAAGGAATGCGTGTGTAAGAGGTGCTCGCGAGCAAATTATATGGCTCAAGGAAAAAGTTGTATTAAAAAAAAAGGGACAGCGCGCTGCGGAACTGCAAAATTGCGACGCAATTTCACTGCACTCTGTCGAGTGGAAATCGCGTGCGAGCGCGATATAGTATTCTCTCTACGTATTTGACTGTGCGTAAATGATAATGATTTTTCAAACTCTTTGCTTTTATGACACAAGATACCATCTGTTGGTTTACATCCGCAGAATACGCTCGCAAAAAATTTTAAGTGGTAGAGACGATAACGATAAAGCCAAGATATGCGCTGATGGTTAAATGTCTTTTCATGGCTAACTTTACTTAGAAAACTATAAATCCAACTAAGCGTGTGTACAGACATATTACGCATTAAAATTATAATCTGTATCACTACGTTGCTCAAAGTGCGTCTAATCTAATCTGTAGTAGATTAGTTTTATGATGTTTTAAACGACTATAAGTTATTTTTATGCTTAGACATTTATAAGATATTTACTGTCTCAGACATTTAGATATTTGTGTATAAATCGTTTTAGTATAGGAATTACGTCAGCAATAACTTGCTTACGATTGTTGATATATATGCTTTCTTTTGCGCTGTTCTTGTTATCTTTACGTTTACTATAACGAAAAACAAGAAGGCAATAATATACACATGTATTATTGCCTTCTTATTTTCACTAATTATGCATAAAAAACAGAGTAAAGTCACGGCTTAACAAGATATCGAGAGTCAATGATAAGTGATGAAATAATTTTTATTTTTAAGTATTTTGATAACAATATCAAAATAAGAATCTATACAACAGGTTCGCAATATCTTTGATCTTCTCGCATTAACTGAAACTTCTCTGGCAAAAAAATTGTTATAAAAAAGTGCAGAAAACCTACATAAATTGAGGCAGAATCTTGGAATTCTTAGTTTTTTATAGATATTCGTAGTGGAATGTAAAGTTGCGTTGTTCGTTTCGTGATACGTTGTAAAAGATACGAAGAAATGTTTCGTAAAAACTCATTATACAACATCAAAAGATGTAAGTATGTAGAAAGGACGGATTTCTTAGTTTTTCAAACAAGCAAGTCTCTTTACGTCCTACTACGAATATCTACGAAAAACTAAGAATTTCTAAGATCTTGTCTCAATCTATATAGTTTTTTGTAAAAATTTTTCCACTAGGATTGGCGGAAATACGATCTAAAGATACAATCGATTTCGCAATTATGTTCGAAAACTCTGGAAAAGCAAGATGCCATTTTATCGATCGCTTTACACAATCTACGGAAAATCATATCAACGACCGAGCTAACTGCGCATAACAAAATCTAACGGGCTTCTTCAATCATACGCCTACAATAAATCAGTTATTTCGAGCAATAGTTCATGCTTGATATTTTAGGAGATAAATGGAACATCACTTTTATAGCATATATTTAATGTTAAATATTTATTTTTAATGAATGCTTTAAATAATAAATTAATTAAATATATATTAAGAAAAACCAAGTGAGAACACAAAAATGTAAGTGCTAAGCAAATATATTTTAGTAACCCAGCGAGAAATGATAATAAAATTGACATCGAATCGATGTCGATTCGATGTTGAAATCATCAAATCGACATCGAATAGACATCGATTTCAGTGTCATTTTCACTGGATAAGCGGTAAAACAAATTAAAACAAAAATAAATAGAAATAAATGTAAAAGAAACGGCGTTTCGACTCCCGATCGGATCATTATCAATGTTAGACGTGTAAAAACTTTCAATAAATTAATAGTATAAACATATTTGAAATAGCAACGGCCTATAACTAAAAATTACAAACTACGAAAATAAAAACTTTTTTAATTGTACTTATTTAATTGTATCTATTTTTAAAATTTATAATAAAAAAGCCTGTACGGCTAATACATTTCTTTGTCATTTAATCGCTTTACGTATAGGTATTACTGTTTTAATATATTCCTACGTAGTATAGCAGTACCTGCAAAGCACTCAGAAAATACAAATAGTATAAAGTGCTCTTTGAGCGCTTTGCAAACGCGCCGCTACTGTGCTACGTGGGTTTAAATATTATCTCGTTTTATTTAAATACACATACTCAGAATTTTCAAGTCTGTTCTTTTCGGCTGGACTTCTTACACGGTTTACCCTTCCTCTTTTTCTCTTCACGTCGGAGAAAAAAAGAGAAAAAGTGTATGGTGCGTAAAGAAGTTCAGTTAAAAAGAAACAGATCTATTATGTTAATACTTATATTCTCTTGTTACTTTCCAGTGAGAAATGAAATCGACATCGAATCGACGTCAATTCGACGTCAAAATCATCAAATCGACTTTTCAGAGGACTTTTCGACTCAGTTTAGTCCGCTCTACATAAAAGTGCTCGGCAAAAAATTGCGAGACACCCTGTATATATAGTTAAAAATGCATGACTAATGATAAGAGAAAGAGAACAAAACGGAATATAAATAACTTTGAAGAGCATGTATTTTTCTTCGCGCTCGCAGAATAAAATAAAATAATGACATTTCGAAGATGATCGATCTGATCTCGTACCTGGGCGCGTGATCGTTTCGCGAGAGTCACGTGACAGCGCGGGACCAATCGCCGCGCATTTTGCGCATTTACTGTGGTTATCAATATTCGCGACTGCGCGGAATCACCTGGTTTGCGTGACGTGACTTCGCGCTTGTCGTGAATGGCCTACTGGACTTTGTTCCTGTGGTTGCGGTGGTTGCGGTTTGATAAAGATCTGTTCGTTGTTATAAGATATAGACAGCTAGATATCACGGAATTTTCCTATTCTTTGTCAAGTTCAGGACGGAAATATGCACTTTGATTAATCGATTTTTTTAATTCAGTGATATTTCAAGTAATAATTGTGCGCCGAGTGTCGATTCATGATTTTTAACATCTGTTCGAATTACAGAGGACTTGGATCGGCGATCATCGTTGATAATAATTTATTATCTCTTTTCTGTCGATATGAAGCATTTTCCGACCTTACGTAAATTATGTATACTTTGAGAGTGTGTTTTTTAATGTGCATATCAAAAAGATATACATATGTAAAATATTATTTCACTTTTAATCTTTCTTGCTTCATCAATGTTGCTGATAAAGTCTATTAGAATGTAAATCGGACAAATGTGAAAGGATTTTGGAATCGTGTGCAAGAAGTTGAGAAACACTATTTGTGCTTGCAGGTCTTATATTTTTGAAATATACATATTCTTTATTTATGGAGATATGAAGACAATATCATACAAGTTTATTACACAAAGGGATCAGTTTTATGACACTAATAAATCATTAAGGAGATGATAATATTTTTCATCTAGTAGAAAAAATGGTATATATATTACTGTTTAATTGTTTATTATTGTTAATTATGTTGATATGTGTAAGGCTTAATTATATATCTTGTATTTTTTTCTGATTTAGATTAATGAAGAAAGTGTTGTATCGACATCATTAAGCACAAATCAATATGTGGAGACAGTGGATGGCCCAGCTGATAACTTATATCTTGCACTGATACAATGCTTTGGCATTATACTATGCGGGTAAGGATGCATTTAAATACTAATTACTAAACTGTCTGATAAGCAAGCTTTATTAAAGTTTGTATATGCACTGAATTTTTCTGAAATTGTGCACTATTACTCTTGGACTTCTCTATATGATGAATTTAAGTAAAGATTATATATTTTATGATATATATGTTTATGTTGCAGATATATAGCGGGAAGATTTGGTATGATAACAAAAATCGGAGCAAATGGTCTGAATACTTTTGTCGGCACCTTTGCTTTGCCATCTTTAATTTTTTTGTCTCTAGCAAAGCTCCACTTCACACTAATTAATTGGAAATTTCTTCTTGCTGTATTGCTTGCCAAGAGTTGTGTCTTTATTACTGTGCTTGTGGTTTCATTAGTAATTCAAAAGCCATCAAATCCTGGACGTGCTGCACTTTTTGCAATATTCACCACTCAAAGCAATGATTTTGCTATTGGATACCCAATGAGTAAGAAGAGAGAATAGATTTCTGTACAATTCCAAAATATTTCATATTATCCAATGTGTTTCACATTAGATATTGTCCTTTCAGTTTACGCTCTCTATGGAAGAACGCATCCAGAATATGCTGCTTATTTATATCTGATGGCTCCCATATCATTGGCAATTTTAAATCCAATTGGTTTTGTACTACTGGAGATAAACAAGCGACGTATGGAGGAGCACACAAATTGTAAAGACATGGTTTATTCGATTGTGAAGGGTGTCGTACTGAATCCCGTGCTTTTCATGACAGTCTTGGGCATTATAGGAAATTTTATCTTTAATCATAACGTACCGCGCTTGCTTGCCACAATTCTCGAGGTGTTCGGTAATGCTTTTTCCGCTAGCGCATTGTTCCTCCTCGGTATAATGATGGTAGGAAAGATACACAAATTAAAAGGTACAGCGCTAGTTATACCAGGTATATTGATCTCGGTGAAGCTGCTAGTATTGCCTCTAGTCATAAGAGAGTCTATTATTCTCTTGAACGCTGGTGATAATGTCACGGAAACGAGAAATTTGAGCACATACGGCTTCCTGTATGGTACTATCCCGACAGCGCCTGCTCTATTTATTTTTACTTTACGATACAATATCGAGATTGACTTAATTGCATCAGCTATGGTAGCTTGTACGTTTCTCTCTGCTCCACTTATGTTTGTATCAGCTAAAGTGATCAATGCAGTTTCTGCTGGAATTACACCAGCTAGTTATGCACAGCAACTTAATAACTTTTCCTTTGATATAAGCGTTGTATCAGCAGCAGCTTGTATATGGCTGTTGATATGCTTTCTTGGATTTGGACGGAAAAGATATAATAAAGTCACTCACCGATGCACTTTGTGCATCGTAATTGCACAGGTACATATAGGCGACAATTATTAAATATATTTTTTTACATATTTAGTTTTTATAAACATATATTTCTATACGTTATACATTTTTGTACAAAATATTTTCTATTTTCAGCTTGCAATAGCAATAGGTGTGATAATATGGTCAAAACTTGACTCGGATAGTAATCAGACATTATGGTAATTATAAAACTTTTTAAATAATTATTTGGTAATATACGGTTTTATCAAATATAATTTTATCAATCATTCTTGTTAATTACAGGTACATCCAATTTATTTTAATAACTACTGGTGTATATGCAAGTAGAATATGGACAGCTGCAATTGCAGCAACATTACTATTCCTGAGTTCACGCTCATTATCTTTTGTTGAAAATCTACAAAAATGGTTTTATCCTTTTGGATGGGGGTACGACTATATTATTATAGTTTATTTTAATTTAAATTACTTATAATATTTTTATTTACTATATAATATATATATTAATTTATAGAGTACCACTTCTAATTGTGACATTAATATGCGTTACTGTTAGATTAAATCCGTCTGATCTTGATTTTAAAAATCCTAATTTTCAATTAGGTAGGACTCAAGCCGCTATATCTTCATTCATATTAATATTTTGCTTTATAGGTATGTTACAAGAAATATACATATATGTTTTATATTATATTTTTAATGAAAATTTTGAAAGTATTTATATTTGTCAAATTACTATATTCAAATTATAATATTACATAATTGTGCAGATAATCGTATTTAAAATCTTATATGATAAACATCTCAGTGACCGGACATGTATATAGTATATATTTCCGGATACATGTATATAGTATACTATTTCCGGATACACAAAATTTATTATTAATCTCAAACGTTTTTTTTATTACAATATTATAATTGTATTTAAAGATTACAATTAAATTACAATATTACATTTTAAAAAAACATTTGAAATTAATAATAATTTAAGTAAATATAAAGTTTTGTGTAAATGTCTGGACATAGGTATGTATATGTCCGGTTACTAGGACGTTTACTTTATATAAACCTTATAATAATCATTTTTCTGTACATAGTGACATTAGGTTGTTTGATCTTACAACAAAGATATCAAAGAAGGCACAATACCATGTCATATGGACATCTAAGGAACGATGTACAAAATTCTACAACCGAAAATAATGAAAGAATCATAGTAGATGTGGAAGATTTAGTGTCTCCATTAATTAATTCAACATCTATGTAAGTTAACTCGCAAGTTAACTCCAAGTAAGGGGGTATGTAACTATAAAGAAATTTATAAATTAATGTTGATATAAAAACTTTTAGAATTAGTTGTGAATTTCAAAATGGTTGTTCGAATGAAGCATGCAGAGCTAATGAAGATGGAGATGGCTGTGAGGAAGAAAATGAAACGAATGCAGATGATGATCCTCAGATTTTGCGACATGCGGTTTTTTTAATTCTGTTGTTATGTTCCATGTTTATAGTACGTAAATTATTATTTTCTTTACTTGGACATTATCAAGATTGTAAAACTAATTTTGATATATTATAGGGCTTATCGATATCCGTGGGAACATTAATAATGGAACAGTTAACTGGCATTTATGCCGAGCTTTCATTCTTAGATGTGACTTTGAACTTTGGACAATCACTAATAGCGTTCGCAATTTTTGGATTAGATCCTCGTTTGGGTAAATTAGGATGTTGGCTTCGAAAAATGTGCAGAAAATGGCAATCTGGTACAGTACTTTTATAATATGTATATTTCACATATTATTGATTGATTTTATACATATACGTTCAATAATACATTGTAATTTTGATAGGAAAAGAATTACAACTTCCTTGTGAGGAAGCTCTCAGTTCAGAAGTAAAAGAGATTCGAGAACAATTTAGTCGATGTCATTTAGATGCCTGTCGAGCACGCATATCTATGTGCCGTAGGCGATTATTGAGGGTCTACAGAGGAGTCTTTTCGGGAACAGATTTGGTCAACTGGTTGCTCGAAGTTGGCATTGTTGATAATCGAGAAGATGCTGTGCGTTATGGTCGCTGTTTGTTGGAGAGTAGGGTTCTGCAACATGTTGATGGTACACATCATTTCTATGACCAGAATCTTCTGTATACGTTTAACGCATAGTTCAATTTTCGAAAGATCTGATCAAATTTTTTCCGATAGATAATTCTATTCGATTTCATATTTTAAATAATGAATATTTGAGTGACAAAACAAGAAAGATTATAATGAAAATTATAATGACAATTTATAGAATATAATCAAATCTCTGCGTTTCTTATTCATTTGGTTTGTGCAATCTATTCTTGGTTTTCAAATTCGCTCGTTTTTTTATTTAATATTCTTCGGTTGATTTAATTTATTTTCTTGATTTTATTGTTTTTTTTGTTTGTTTCCTTTTTTATTTTTATTTTTAGCCTTTTTAATGCCTTTTTTTGTATGAATTTGTATTTGATTTATAAAGAGGAAGGAAAGGAGAAGACTGTCTGGTAGCGAATCTAACTATATTCTCCTTTTTTTTTATAATCAGTAATTCTAATTCGCTTGATGTATTTACATTTTCTCGAGACGTCATCGTTCTACCCGCTACATCATACATTATATGGAAAGCAATTTGATTTAAATTTTAAATATATTTCCATATTTTAATATATACAAAATAGAAATTTATAAAATCAAGTCCATGTGTATCTATAACTTCTTTTTTTTTTATTGAATTTGTTTTAACAAATTGCATAACTTTTATTTATGAAGTGTCCATAATTTTACTGTAATATTTGTAGCGCTCTTACCATGTTAACATTATTTTATTCTGACACCACTATATTGGTTATCTATAGTTACATTTTTTTGAAATATTTCAATCTTTTTCTTCTCATCTTTCTTCGTGTTTTTCCTTTTACTTTCACATTGTCAGTATTTTACTCGATCTTGTTTTATTTTCAACTTGTACTATTACATATCACAGCATGATTCTATTTTATCTTATTATCTTTTATCAATAAACAAAATAATACTAATTGACACATACAAAAATTAATATTTATTGAAATAGACTACTTATAGCATGGGTTAATACTTTAACCGTATTGTAATCATGTTTTTTTTTTCGGTTAGAGGTTTGATTATATATTACGTTCTAAATATAATTTATAATTTTTCAAAAGTGAGCACACAAATTAATTGGTCAACTAAATTTTAATTATTGTATAGTTTTATGTTAGTATGGTTATATTTGTGATGCCACATTTATACAATGATGATTACATTAATAGAAAATATCCCTTGATTTATCTCTGTGAGAAATATTTTATCGATGAAAATAGCATCTTGAATATTTATATTAATAAAACGCGATAAATTTACATATTCCACAATATGTAGTGACATATTCCTACTATTTTTTATTAAAGAGCAGCATTAGTATTAGAGGTAAAGTTTACTATTTTACTGTGAATGTTTAAAATGAGTAAAGGCTATGTTTAGTACGACATATTGCATTCTCATTATATAGTTTAACAATTGAAGCATTGTTTCAATATTAAAAAAAGCTATTTTTATAAAGATCTTAATTATTTATTATACATTTAATTAAGCATGTGATAAAGTAGAGTCCAATTGAAACTTTTGCTGAAACTGAACCGAAATACTTGGCTACATGTCAATTTCAACTGAAACCGAAACCACAAAAAATTAAAAAATAGGAATCTCATAAAAGCCATATGTATAGACATGCCCATATATCATACACTTTTTCTTCTTAAATATCATAATTTATTGAAACAATAATTAAATATCGACCAAAATCGAAAACCGAAATTTCGGTTATGTGTTAATTTTGGCCAAAGAATATAAGTACTTCTTCTTCGGTTGCGTTCGGAAACGTCGCTCGGATGCCTCCGATGCCTCGGATTCATCATCTGTCCTTGTTTAACATTTAATATCATCTGAGCGACGTTTCCGAATGCAGCCTTCATAAACATCATAATTTAATTATTGAAACAATAATTATAATAGTATAAATTGACAGAGTAATGAAGAGCCAACCGCAGGACTTGTTGCGTAACTTAATTTATATATTCTGATAATAATTACATAAAGTTTTTATTCAAAGCTAATCTCATAAATTCAAACTCTTGACATATTTCAGCTACTTGTTCGAGCCTTTATCAGAAATACAATAAATCTAGTTGCATGTACGACTTTATCTTTTCAAAATAGACCGTTTTTTGATAAATTATGTTTCCAGAATTATAGCTGCTCACATGACGGTTGGAAGACCATGTGGAGAATTTGGTTAAGCTGACAAATATGTAGTCAATAGAAACAATAATTATACATATCAAAATTAATATTTATGAAGAGCTATATGGTTTCAGTTGAAACTGGTACGTAATGAGTGTTCGTTTTCAGTTTCGATAAAAGTTTTGGACTCTAGATATAAGTATAATGGAAATAATGAACGAACAATAAATGGTCTGTTTTTTGTTCCTGCTTAGACTGTTCTAGAATTCTTTCTCGCTTTAAATAAATATCAAATGTATTTCTATCTCACTTTAAGTTCCAAAAGTGTACACTAGTTCAACCACAGAAAACAGATCTAAAGAAACCAAAGAAATGGTATAGGAAATATTTAAATTGTCTTGGCAATATTATTTATATCGAGCGGAAATGCCGTATCGACCTCCTATTGATTGTTTGGAGGCGTGAGCCATAAAAGAAGAATATCGAGCGGAATTCTTTGTAAGAATTGTAAAGAAATTGAAATGTCCTAAAGATTTATTCTGAATTTGTATCATGATTTTATATTTTTTTTATATTGAATTAATTTATTATTTTACTTGTTAAAATAAATTATTATAAATGCTATGTAAACCATAAGTAATAAATACACGACAATATTAAAAGTGCAATTTCTTATTAATGTATAAAATGAACTTTTCTTCTGGAGAAGTATTTTGTATGTAAAATATACTGTACATAAAATATTGAATGTCTAAAAATTCGCAAATTAAAATATTATAGCAAGAGATTCCAAGAAACTAATATTTTTTTAAGCAGATGTAAGTTATTTTGGAAATGATTCTAAATTACTAGAAAAGTAAGATTTATCTGAACAAATTGATAATTTTAATGCAATGTGTTATATTAATTTGTCATTTTTCAATACAATTTTATTTTATTACTAATATAATTTTAAAAAGAATTTTCTTTCTGCTTCTCACTGTGTAATCCATATAATTTTGTATATCTATAAAAATCTACCCTCAGAATTCGAAAAAATTTATCCTACAGTGAAATATATGAAATATACACAACAAACTTTTGTTTATATATATATATATATATATAAATATATATATAAATATATACATCAAATATTTTAAATGAAAACATATTTTAGTCTTCATACAAATTCTTTGATTTTTATAAACTTATATACACAAATCATCATCAGGATCTTCTTCATCTATATCGTCTACATCTTCAGGTTGATAAAATATCTTTGATGTATTCGTTGTATTCAAAGTATAAGGTAAAGGTGTCTTGTCTCTTTGCTCCATTTCCTGAGCACTTATTTCTGTCCTAAACGACGTTTCAATCTTTACGGGTTCTGTTTCTGTTTTACAAATGCTTGGTACTGTAACTTTTTCAACGGTGATTTGATAAGATTTAATATCTTGCTTTATTATTTCTGTTTGACATATCACGGAACCACCAGACTTTCTATGAGTGAGCTGTGCAATATAAATTATATTGTTTGTAGAGCTGTTTCCTGTAAACTTTTCTAGCTTGACGTAGGTAGTGCCAAAAGTCTCCATTGCAGGTACTTTAATTTTCATGAAATCCCTTCGATAAATGCATATCAATTGTGACACCTGTTTACTCAACTTCTCTATAAATCTAATAGCCTTTTCTAAACCCACATACACAACCAAGGAACCCAGACAATTGACAACAACTGTATTCTGAGGTTTCATCTTGATGTTTTTGAGTGCATGATCAAGATTTTCAGAGTCTTGTTTCTCAGCGTTTTCAGTCGGCTGAATACTAAAATAATCATGTATGGTTACTTTTGTGGGTGTAAGTGGTTGAGTGTTATACCACGTTTTTGGATCCGAAAATGACACCAAATCAATACTATAATCAGAACTCTTCTCCTTCCATGCGTGTATCCATCCAGCTATCAACGCTGTTGCATATGCTGCTTCTATATCTATAAAATACAGACAAATCAGCACTTTTTACAAAAATATATAGATTAGTTTTATATATATCATATAGATTAATTTGTACAATCTATTATTATTAGATAACATATTCTATAAGGGGAAATAACTAACCTTCATCTATAACAATTACTTTCGTTCCATCTAGCAAAGGTAATGTTTTTATGTGCGACATCTTTGTATAAAATACACATGAATTTTGTACAATAATTATGCTTATGGCAAAATTGTCAATTAATAAAGAATGCAGACATGTAATAATGCGTTTAATACGTGATACTTGTTCAGAGCCAGTCACTCTAAAAATTCACGTGTGCTACGCACAAAATTGCAATATTATTGATATATTTCGTAATTTTTTCATAATTTTATCAACAAGGTATTAATAGAATTTATCTACGCGCGCCCATTTCTCGTTATACGTCATCGAGACGAAGCGATAAATTTAAGTTAGAAAGACTATTTCTCCGAATGCATCGCATCGCACGAAATTCTGGATATGGAAGCGAACATAACCACATCGGCGAGTTTATTTCATGGCAAATACGAGCATGAGCCATCGCATGGTGGAAGTAACAGTATATACTAGCAAGATATGATAGAAATTCTCTGTAATCTTCGATAAGAACAAGAAAAGGAGAGGTCATTAAAAAATAAGAAATTCCAATTTATCTAATAAAAAGAAATAAAGCACATACATTAATTATCAAGATAAAATGCGATAAGTATCGATACCGAATGACGTTGAAATCGACTTCCTATAAGTGTTATTCATAATAAATTTCTGCAGAATCGTAATAATAATCATTATATGTCTTTATTTCTCCGAGTAAATCAGAAGTTCCTATCAATTCTTATTTTCTTGGTTTATCTTCAAAGGAAATCGATATTACTAATCAATACTACTAGAAAGAAATAAGTAATTGGAATACTTGTAAACAATTGTAATATTAGATATCGATTATCGAACGAGTGGCTTTGAATGACTTGTTCTTTTTTTATTAACAGTACAACACATACTCTCTATACTGTTTATATTTAAGAGAAAATAAAGTATAAAAGAGGTAAGAAAACGAATAGATGCAACGTCTACACCCAGCCAGTTGTTTAATACATTTTACCATGTTTTGTTGCATTTAAGATATATCGAGAAAAGGAGAAAAAAAGGATGGAAAGGTGTTGAAAAAAGCAGTTAAAAAGAGCATATCAACATCGATATCCTATTTGAAGATCGCTCCAGCATGAACTAAAGCCTCAAACCACAAAAGAGTCGCACTGTTTTCGATAACTATAGGCGCCAGGCGATTGGTCTGATCAGCTGAGCACCGTCCAATCGCATGCGCGCATGCCGCTTTGGGGGCGTTGTCGGTTGAGGTTGCGTTCAAAAACATTCCTCGAATGCCTCCAAGTATCATATCGTCCTCGTTTAACATTCGGTGAACAACAAGGATAAAATGATACCCGGAGGCACTCGGACAGTGCCTTCAGACGCACTCCGACAGGTGGCGTCGCGTTCGCAGCCGAGAGGTGGATCACTTTGGCCGTTCGGGTGGGCGAACCAGGGCGAACGTGACCGAAGACATAACGAAAATGAGTGCCAGAGTGTGTGTCACATCGAGGCAGTTTTGCTCGCAATAGGGAGGTTTTATTTTGACAGTGCGATACGCGGGCGGCTAGCGCGATGTGTATCACCGCGGCGCGTCCCTGAGCGAAGCCGAGTAGCGTCGAGTAGCGCGCGTCCGTCGCGTAAGATCAGAAATATCGCCGCTCCGGGTCTCAGCCAGTTAGAGACGAGCGGGCGCGCTGTGTGCACCTGCATGTGTCAC
>NW_017300267.1:199745-215982 GCF_001594075.2 Trachymyrmex cornetzi
CTGCCGCCGCCGCTGCCGCCGCCGCTGCTCTTCGTGTGCATCCTACGAGCTCATCCTACGAGCCAGTACATCGCCGGTCGTTGTCGCGGCAAGTCGCCCGATGCGAGACTAGAAGAGTACACCGCACTGGAGATCGTCACCGATGAGTTTGGCCTGCTGTTCGCTGCTGCCTCTCTAATCGCAAGCGTGTGTGATGCCCGGGAGCCGCTCCAGCACGGACCCAGAGCACAAGTCACCGCGGGAAAGTGGTGAAGACTCGGAGGATGAGAGCGAGATCCTGGAAGAGAGCCCGTGCGGGCGGTGGCTTAAGCGCCGGGAAGAGGTAACATGTTTCTACAACCTCTTCGAATGTACGCTCTATCTATTTGTTTCCTCCTTTTCTCTTCGCTCATTCTCCTGCTGATAACTACTCCATTGAGGTAGACTTTTACATGTTGGACTATTTTCCATTTGGTACCTATGGTGTTAGATGGATTGTTTTCTATTTCGAGCCTGTGCTTTTTGCTGCAGCTTGCCAGAGGAATGTAGGATGTTGTAATAGGTCTGTTTGCGTTGTCCGAGATTTCTTTCGAAAATTCTCAAAATTTCTCTTGAAGTTTCTAAAAAAATTTTTTTACACTCTCTTAAAACGAGATGATTATAGGTAGTCAGATGCTGAAAAGAGAAAAAGCAAAGGTTCTCGGTGCAAACATTGTAAGCAACGCAAACAAACCTAAAGATTTTTGGAAAATTCTATTCTTTCAGATGTTTTTTAGATATTTTTCAAACTTTTGGTTTCATTTATTATAGCAATGACTTATTAGGAATGATAATATGGATTTTAATTGCCCTAACACACCTGTTGATGTTGAAACATGATTGTGATCAATAAAGTTGATTTGTAATATTACTATATTTATATTAAATATTAACTAATTGTTTAGCTGAGTGCTCTAAAAGAGCAATATATTCTTGTATTTTTAAGCCCATTCTACAATTGCATAATCATAAGTTGTAGTTGTAAGAATTGATCTATCACAGTTGAATATTCTTCTCACATTTGACTGTGATTGGTCAATTCTTACAGTTACAACTACTTACAACTACATCTATACCAGTGTAGAATGAGCTTTAAGCCCAATCTACAATTGCATAAACATGGTTATAAGTGGTTGTATTTGTAAGAATTGACTGATTACAGTTGAATACAAGGAGAATGTCCAATTGTAATTGGAGAATTTTTACAACCATGACCATTTGCAACTACATTTAAATAATTGTAGATTAAGCTTTACAATTACATTCAATTACAACTATGCTTACGCAATTACAGAATAGGTTTTAGATTTCTACTTCTAAATTATGATAATTTACGTGTTACATATTACCTATAATATTATTTTTTTACTTATGTGCTTTCAAGATCATTATCGCTACGACATACTGTAACTATAATTATACACTAGATTATAATTATGCACTATGACTTGTAAATACATTTGGACGTATCAAAATATCAAAGTAAAAATTTCATTTATACTTTATTCATGTTTCTCTATGTCTTAGGCCCTTATTCTATAATAGTGTTGGTGTCATTAAAGAGTTACAAAATAGGAGTCTTAATTTATGATTGTCTCTTACATATTAATATCTAAAACAATATGTTTTTGTTTATATATCTTTAAAATTATTTTATATTATCTTTACATACATTACCTAACATAATGTATAATTATATAGATTATAATTATACAATGAAATTTGTAAATATTAAATGTATCAAAATGGAACAAAGTGGAGATTCATATCTTATTTATGTTTCTTTATATTTTAATTTATGAATGTCTTTTAAACAGTGACAATTTTTATTAATCTAAATTTATTTAAAATGTCTTTATTCGCATTATAATAAATATTAACATAATTCATTTCATGTTGCATTTATACAGGTGGTTATATGTATCCAGCTGGTTCAAAAGGTTTTAGATTAGAGAATTGCTTTTGCATGAAATATATCCTTTAGACTATTGTGCTTCTCATATTATTTAGTATACTTCATCTGTATCTTAACTTACATTCTTGGCACAAATGTCTAACCAATATTAGGTTCATTCATATTTTATCCTAAAAATAGACTGCTGACGTTCTGTTATCGAATGTATAAATCAATGAAATTATTTTGATCATGCTTACCTCGCACGCAGCTTCTCTGCTTAGAAATAAAGCAATCTTTATCGTCTTAATGACGTTAGTAAAGATTAGTTTTATGCTTTGTTATACAGTTTATTCTAATATTTATCTGAATTCTCTTTTTGTACTTGGACCATTTATTCAAATATAATTATTGATCACATTTTGTGAAATATTTTTCTCACCGATTTTGCACCATCATATGATTTTAATAATAGAAACTAAAACATATTTTTTATTACAAATAATTTTATTAAGTTTTTTTATTGCCATGTGTGCTTCTGTATTTTATAATGACTAAAATTTGTAATTTATCATTAATTCTTTTGAGTTATCAATGTTTATATTTTGTAAAGTAAGTATTGTGATTCTAGCTTTTTATATTTTATGAAAAATAATGGCTTTTATGAAATAGATTAATAAAGATATTATCTTTTATATGTATATTTATGTGTGCATAGAGATAAATCTTTATATCTATTTAGTATATTTTTTATTAATTGTGGGAAATGTGCCTATTCAGGTATATGTAGGTTCCAAATCAACGTTAGCTGAGGGTTCTAGCTTCGGATCTACACGAGGAACAGAAAACGAAGTTACTGATACAATGGAAGTACGTACATTGCAAAGCAGCAGGCAGGATAATTCCTATGTTTTATTGTACTTGCGTTGAGTTATTTATTTCTTTAAAGTATTTTGCACAGAATTATACTCCACTAATTTGAATGGAGACAACAACAATTTACATGCATTATACTATTATGAATAAGTCCGACAAGTTCAATTATTATCGTTAATGTCTACAGTGTGGCAAACCCTCTTCTGAATTATCTCCCCCTCCTCAAATTCTTCACAAGGTCACATTCATGTAATAGTAAATAGGCATTGAAATCGTTTCAACACCACTTTAAGTACACTTAAAATGGATGATTACGGTAATACAGTCCATTATACTATATATAGACTCATAGATTACATTGAATAAATCTGCTCAGTTACAGTAGCATGTATTTATAAAGCGTTTTGACAATATATTTTTGTATTTACGTCTTACTTAAACAATATCCGAAATAATGAAATACTTGGATAATAGCCATAAACTCGAGTATAATTGAATATATTGACTACATAACACTAATTACTAACAATATTATATTGCACTATATGTTTTTGTAATAAATGTATTTTTCATAGTTCTTTACTTTTTGTTAAAGTAATTACAGAAATATATAGATTTTGTATATATAAACTAATGCTTGTTTATAGGTGGAACAAAGAGATGTTCCAGGAATTGACTGTGCCTATTTGGCGATGGATACAGAAGAAGGTGTTGAAGTGGTATGGAATGAAGTGCAATTTTCGGAAAGGAAAAACTTCAAGGCCCAGGAAGAAAAGATACAACTTGTTTTTGAGAACCTCACGCAATTGGAGCACCCTAACATTGTTAAATTTCATAGGTATTGGACAGATACCCATAATGACAAACCCCGAGTAAGTAAATTACTTATACATATTATGGATACAGTTTTCGTTGCGTCTATATAATACAATTTGCATATTTTTTATTAACATTACTTTTATATTATTTTTCAGGTTATATTTATAACGGAATATATGTCATCTGGGTCCCTGAAACAGTTCCTAAAACGAACGAAACGTAATGTAAAAAGGTTGCCGCTACAAGCGTGGAAACGGTGGTGTACGCAAATACTTTCTGCACTCAGGTATAGCAATATATATAATATATTATACAATATATAAATACAGTGTATACAGGAGGTTCCGAAATTCGAGGGTAATGTTATTACAGTGTGAAATTTCGTAAAAATTAAGTAATAAAAGTGTAAGTCATTTTTTTCCATAAGTTTTTTAAGTATAAACATTTAAAGTTTGACTAATCGTAAGCGTTAGTTAAAACGTCATCTGTTCGTGTGATAGTGTGCATGCAGCGACAATATTTTGTTTAGTATCAATTATCATTGTACGCACGTCTCACGGACAAATGATTTTTTAACCAACGCTTATGATTAGTCAAACTTTAAATGGTCATACTTAAAAAATTACTTTACGGAAAAAAATGGTTTAAACTTTTATTACTTAATTTTTCATGAAGTTTCACGCCGTAATAATATTACAATGAATTTCAAGATACTCTGTGTATACAATATAAGTAAATACACATGTAATACATACTATACAACTTATTCTCGATTTATATTGCGTTTGAAATGTTTCAGTTATTTGCATTCCTGTTCACCTCCTATTATACATGGGAATCTTACCTGTGACACTATATTTATCCAACATAATGGACTTGTAAAAATTGGTTCAGGTAAGTACTTATGTAAAAAGAAATAGAATTTTCTCTACATTGAATATATAATGTGTATAGAGATATCATTTAATATCTAAACAAAATCAGATAGCTTGTCTGAATTTACATACATTGTATTTGAATTTGCGTATGATAAACATAGATCATCATATGATAGGATCATTATTTTCTGAACGAAAGTAATACGTAACAAGATGAGATTATATACGTATATGTATGAGGTATTTTCATCTTCTCATTCACAGGTTGTGTGTAGAAGCTTATGTTTCTATTTTGTCGTAATTTTTCATCTGTCATAAAAAACGGCAAATTTTACGCCGAGTGATTCTTTGAGATACAAAGACAGTAGCAATTATATTTTTACTAGGTCTCTCCCTTTTTTGTCTTTACATAGGATGTCAAGACTCAAATCTTATAGGAGGCATATTTTACTCATTTAAATGAGCAAGAAATACTTAACACTGCAATATTTTTTTGCTCAATTTATCATATGTTTTCTAAGTGTCGAATCTGTTTTTTTTTTAGCATCCATACGTACAAAAGTGAAGTAGATGTTCTCAGAAGTCTATCGTGCATATACATATATGTACTTTGTATTTACTCATTACTCGGCTGAAATAAATAATAATTATATGACTCAGTTCCTGACTGAACGAAAACATGACAAATAATATGATTCATCATTATGTGTCACATAGGTGCTTCTCTAGTGATTTTGGCACACAAACATCACGGAAAAATTTATTTACATAAATATACATACGTATGCTCAGTTATGTCTTACAAAATAATTATTTGTTTTAAATAATTATAATTGTAAGACAGTATCATCAAATTGAATATTTTTAAAACAATATTATTATGGTGTATTTAACAGGGATACATATACCAAACATGATATTTATTAATCATTTGTAAATAGTTAATTTTTTTTTAGCGTAAATAGCGTCCTTTAATATATAATATATATATATATATATATAGAGAGAGAGAGAGAGAGAGAGAGAGAGAGAATGTCACGCGACTTTAACAGTGACAGCTGTGCGGAAATGTGCAATATGAGTTGCGTAGACATATATCCAGATATCATATATTCTACTTGAATACAGAATTATACCGAGTTTAATTTAAATGGTGTTTGAAGAATTATTTATAGATATTAATACTCTATTATAACACGCGTTTCCCTGTAATTTTATATGATGTTAGTAACATGAGTCCATTAGAAAAATTGTGTTAAATTGCCTTTTCATATTAGGAGTAACTTGAGTCCTCATTTTTAATTGTAGCAAATAGGCTAATCTAGATAATGAAAAAAACACAGCAAAGCCTTTGAAGAGAGAGGAAGTACAAATCGTACTTTCACCCATCCAGAGGATAAGTCCACCAACGTCGGTGTCTGGCGTTATTGGTCAATTGGTGTTATTGTCAAAGGTGATGAATTTCAAGAAAAAAATCATTTGGCAGATTGTCATCAACTATTGCCAGCTAAGTAAATTAGGCATAGAGAGGTAAACAACTCCTATACTAATTATTAAGTAGCTCCATTAAATGTACAAATAATTAAAGTTTATTTTTATTATGTTAGTGCCACTATGTTGCACTATTTATCTTGTTCTGATTATTAATTGTATTTAACTAAGAAGGGCAAAGTGTCTTCCGTGTCTCTTTGTCCTTCTCACAATCACCTAGCGCACGCATTTTCATTATATTTTAATATATACATAGCTTTTTGTTCATATACTCTATAATTCTTAATTAAAGGATTTTACTTTCTAAATTTATACTTCTAACGCAACAAAAGTAGTTCTTTCTAGCAGAATGTGCAATCAACAGAAAAATTATGGTTTTTTTTTGCGAAATAATTTATGTTTTATTTGTACATCTGATCATCCAAGGGACATGCTTCTCTTTTCAGAGACACTTTTACATTTATACATGTGAAAACTATTAATTATATGAGGGCTCAAGTTACTTTTAGGATAAATTTTCAGCTGAAACACAATTTTTCTAGAAAGGTTTAGTCATTCATCTTGGCAGCAAACATACGGAATGCGTAGTTAAATATTATATATTTAAAACTATTGATGTCCATTGTCTATTGTTTATAATGTCTACAGGAAGATATATTTTGTTTACATATGTAACACCTACATAATTCTGTCTGGTGGCTGCCCTACCAACTCTAACACATTATCGAATACACATTAATATGCCATTTTTATGTTGACGTTTTTCTTGGAACAGTTTGTGAAAGTAGTAATGATCTCTTTTTAATTACAGTAGCCCCAGACGCAATTCATCATCACATCAAGACTTGTAGAACAAACATGAAAAATATGCATTTTGTTGCCCCAGAATATGGAAGTAAGTGCGTTGTTTATACATACATGGATCACATTTAAAACATTTTCAAACAATTTGTTATTTCTTTTTAAGATTCCGTCACACCTGCCATTGATATTTATTCGTTCGGGATGTGTGCTTTGGAGATGGCTGCGTTGGAAATTCAGGGAAATGGTGATACGGGTACAATTGTTACCGAAGAAAACATCCAGAAGACAATAGAATCTTTAGATGATGTTCAACAAAAAGATTTTATTCGTAAATGTCTTCAGGTGGACCCACTTAGTAGACCGAGTGCGAGAGAATTGCTATTTCATCCCGTTCTGTTCGAAGTACATTCTCTCAAGCTGCTTGCAGCACACGCCTTGGTCAACTCAGCTAGTAAGTTGAAGCAAATTGTGTATGATCTATATGCTCTTTAATTTTTATTATTTAATTTTTATTTTTTTAGAATAGCTGGGATAATTACTTAAAGATACTTATAATGATTACGATTATGAATCACACATAACATTGAAATTTTTTATAGCTAACATTTCGGAAACAATCACAGACGAAGTGTTACAAAGGCTATATGGACCAGATACTGTAGTTGCCGAAATAAAGTATCAAGGAATACCTCCGCAACAAATTCGTTTAAGTGATATTCCTGTTACGGAGAAATTAGAAAAATTTGTTGAAGATGTAAAGTGAGTATCTCAGTTGTGAGATACATCGACCTGGATTTTGTGTCTTATATCGGATAAATTGGTAACCAGAGTGCTTTTACATTGCCAGGTACGGAATATATCCATTGACTGCATTTATGGCGAAATTACCTCCGCCTGTCCGACCGAGGGCGATATCGCCCGAAGTGACAGAATCGGTTAAATCGGTTACACCCGAGCCCGTGGACGTGGAGTCTCGAAGAGTAGTTAATATGATGTGTAATGTTAAGCCTAGAGAAGATAGTAGTGAATTACTTGTGAGTGGTCCATAGAACATTTTAGCGAAATAACCTATGGAGTACGTAATCAGTATATTATTAAATCGATATATTATTTTATTCAGATGACAATATTGTTGCGAATGGATGACAAAATGAATAGGCAATTGACGTGTCCTGTGAGCCAAATGGACACCTCAATGCTTCTCGCACAGGAACTTGTACATTTTGGATTTATTAATGAGGTAAATTATCTCGCTCATATCGCCAATGAGCAATCCCGTTTTGCGAAAGTTTAGTTTGCTTTAGCAAGATGCTTATTGTTGCAGAACGATCGTGATAAAATAGCCAATTTAATTGAAGAGGCATTGAGGAGATACTTCAACAAGCAAATAGTGACGCCAGGAATGGTATCATTAACTAATCTTCCTACTCAAACTACTTTATTGCTGCCTGGTTCGGAATTTCCATGTCTGCAACATTTTGACAATTCCGTGTGCAACGCCACAACATCCAATAGTGATAATGCAACTAACCTGCTGCCAAAAACCTCAGGTATACCTGTGTCAAGTAACAAAACGAGTAAACTTCATGATGATGCAGAACCGCCGACAATCAGCGAGAGCGGTAGTTAACCATCCAGGACGTCTGATAACTCAGTTCACTGTGCCACTTTGCACGCTTTATGTATAGACTGGCTATGTATTTTTATATTTAAGTAAACAGAATGAAGAGGAATGGAAGTAAAAATGGGAGGGTGCCGTGGCTACACCTCTAAGCTGAATATGACTGCAAATTAGGAACTGCTTAGTATATTTACTTTCGTATTTAGGCTCTTGAAGTAATACTTCCGTTGTCAAATTTCGTTGATCCTCTATATTCTATAGTTTTTACGTTATACAGGTCTCACCTGTTATATCGTTATATAGGTATGCGACAAAGAATGTATAAATCTAATGTAAAAAGACCAAATACTTGTGATTGTATAATTAAGAGGATAATTAGAGGTCTGCTGGATATTGATTCATATTTATACGAAGCTACGTACGATTTGATACTTACCTGTCGTAATCTACCTATCGGGATACAGTTACGAAAGTTCGTTATGAATCATGTTTCTCATAACATCTCTTAGAATTACAAAACATGAAAATTAATACGCCGAAATTGTATATCATGCTTTTCATCATGACAACGTATACCATAAAATTTATTTTGTGCGTGCAAATCGACAAAAATTAATTCGATTATCCGTAAGAAAAAAAAAACTATCTCTTCATTGTACAGCTATTATAAAATCCATTAATATTTAAATATTGTATGGATTCTTAATTTTTTCTTTCGGACAAAACTTTCTATCTATTAACACATTTATTATTTTTGTCAAAATACTCAGTCTATTGTAAAGTCTGTCAAAAAAAGTGAGCGAATATAAATATTCGCGAGAGAAAGTACAGTAGCGTGCTTGTTCATTTTACTTTTAGTTCTGTAGGCAAGATTGTAAGAGATGTAATAATGGCTCAATAGCGTAATTTGGTAGTAATCGGATAAAGCCACGGCCCTGCTCTATACTTGGGTATTATTGATGTGATTAAACCAAGATTAAATCTCGATAAAATTAGCCGAAAATCCTTGTAAATATTTTATATTTTTAAGAAAAATCTGTTGAACACAGAAAACTAGTCATATAGGTATATTCAAGTGCTAACAGACTAACACAGATCTTATTACGTCTTTTGCATTTATAACACGTGCTTGGCCAAGAGAAATACCGCTCCAATTTCATACCTCGGTCGAATCAATTTCAGTGAAGCATTTCTCATTAAGTAAACGACTAACTCTACTAGAGGTACCTATTACCTACAACATAAACTTCGATCTTAAGTATGTAAGTAGATTATCAAACTAAATTGAATGTGTATAGCTTTATAATACAAATTATAAACGACGAAAAAAAGCGCGACGACTGACTCGTGGATATTATGAAAGGGCTGTACGATGACAGTGATAAATAAATACTTTAACTCGGAAACGCTCAATTGAGTACTCTCACCTTCTGAAAATCTATATAATAATCATACATGAATCGAATTTTTACGCAGTACATTTTATTCTTTAGTATTCTATTTATTTATTATGAGGAACAATAAAGTCTCCTCATGGTATACAATGGACGTGAATGTAAATGTTTATAATAGAGCATGAAAATTTCGAGATTATATTTAAATTTAAAGTAAGTTCTGATGGATGGAGTGCGATGATGATCACTTGTCGCATCGAATTTTCTTTTACGACTATCGCTGATTCATGATCAACGATCAAATTACAATTAGCGTTCTGGTGCAGAATATACGAGAATATAAGAAATAAGAAGGGATTATATGTATATGTACTTTGGTTTGCAGCTCCCAATACGTTCATATCGCGTTATCACGTTGACTTCTCATTACATAGTAAAAACGCAATATTGACGAATATTATCCTAAATAAACTACGATACATGAAATGACTTGCGATTCACTTATTTATGTGGAAATTTGTGGTGAAATCCATTTTGTACAAATTTAACAATCTATTGCACTTTTGTTGCATGTATTTCACGATCTTGACAGATTTCAAGCTCCTTCTTTGGCGTGCGTGCGATTAAGCAGATAGTCAAGATCGTGAGAGATACGATCTAGCATACCGCTGGTCGCGCTATCGCAGCCACCTGTCGTTACCACGATCTCCGGCGTCTTCTCCTCGCCGTCGGGTTGCTTGCGCTCACTCGTGTTGGCGATGTCCGGCATAGCGCTCACCACGTGCTCCCGGCTCTTCAGTTCCACACTTGTCCGCGATGACAGTTCGACATCGCTTTTTACAGCCAACGTGACGTCTGGCATCGCACCTAATCGCGACTCCACATCGGCACTGCAGAGAACTTTGGCCGAGGACTCGGAGGACACACTCGCTGTCGGCAGAAAGGTCTTGCCGTCGCCACGATACTTGCCCGATACGTCGCCACGGAAGTTGCTACGTTCATTAACACTATAGGCCACTACATCATTGACACAGCAAGAGCTACGTGCGGAGAACGTCGAATCGACGAACACCTCCTGATACTTTCGCGGACTCGTATTGTAGTTCTCAAGATCGATATTATCTGAATGATCTATTCGGATCTCCGGCAGGAATCTAGTCGCGGGGACGGAGGACTTGGCGTAGGTAGACGAAGACTCGGATACAAATTCACGCATATCTATGCTACCCGCGGCGACGCCTCGTGCTTCCCTATACGGCTCGCCGGCGATTGAAGACGACGTCGGGGGAGTTGCTGAATCGTTTTCCACCTCAGCGTCAGCTTTCGAGCATACTAATGGATAATATGAATAGTATTAATATTTTGTAAATCAAGCTTTGGCGCTTTTTTTACAATAGTTTATAAAAATTTCCTTTTGATGTCATAATGCACGTCAATAAGTTCACATCGCAATACCTTTAATGGGTTCGGACGTGTGTTCATCGTCCAAATTGCGTTTCCATCTGATTCTCCGCAGCATTGGTCCGATAATTGCATTCTCGCTATTAACGATGTATGCGATTATTATACTGAAGCCCTGCGTATCAATAATTAACGAATAATTTTAATATATTTATTATTTATTATTTAACCAATATAAGTATCGTTTGCGAAGAAACTCACCAGAGCGAAAGATAAGGACGCAAATACGTAGTGGAAAATTACAGATGATGAATTTATGTAGAAAATAGAAGATGCCTCCATGGCGATGATGCCGCATATGACGATAGCCGCGCGGTGCAATATTCGTATTCTGTGACGGAAAAAAGATTGAACGATTGAAGATTTGTAAAAGAGTCGTCCAATTTTACGAAATATTCTGATGCACCTATATACCTTGTTTCTATAGCTTCTCTCTTCATCACATTCTCCTCCACTAATGTGTGAACTTTGTGGAGCACCCCCATATACAGTAGTATGAATACTAAAAACATCATCGTAGCGCAACTGACAAATATGTTATAGACACCGCTGCCATATATAAGCCACCAGGATTCGTGTCTCCATCCTGTACTCTTATGCGTTAATTCAGTTGCAAATACAGCCAAGATCGGAACACCTAAGAAACAGTGATTACAAGTAATGCTTGACTATACGCATCTTTCTCAAAAGCTCTAGATTTAGATCTAGGTCATACCAGTTATTACAGCGATCACTGTAGGTTGAAGATGTTGGCTCGGTCGAATTTGCGTGAGCTCGGCATATACTATTAGAGCCTCGGAAATAGGCGCAGACATGCCCACGAGGAGGAACGCCTCTAATCCTATCGCTACGAGCGAGTAAGACGACTGAAACAAGGAGAAGTTAGTGAGGATGTTAAATTGGATCGGATTATAATTTGTAAAATTTTCAAATGTGCAGTTATATTCAAAACGAAGTGTCTGTATTAAGTTCAAGATTCATATAACAATTTTATAATTTATATAAGATTTACTTCATGATAGAACATCATATTTTAAATAGATTTAAATTGTAGAGTTAATGTTCTAAATTTTTTTTATAAACAAAGACATGATTACCTCTGGAAGATTAGTGTGGACGGCGTAAATGAAGATAGCCATTGCGCCTATTAGTGCGCCGCAGCATTGGAGTTTTAGAAAATTCAGCCAGCTTTTGTGCTTTCTCCAAAAAGTGCCTAGTATCAGAGCAGATAGCAAGCACTGAACAAGGCAACTGCTGCATCCGAATATTATAATGAACGTGGTTTGTTCCGTTTTCGCCAGTACTACCTATAACGTTAAAGAAATTGATGAATGACGATAAAATGTTCTTCGCTTATATGGAAAATTTTGTATAGATAAATTCCATCATACATAAGAATTGTAGGATATGCATTCTATAAGTAATAAAATAACACGAAATGTTAAAACATAGCTTTTCTTAAATGAAGCTATATTTACTTTTACTGCTCGGGTCGTCAAGAAAACAGCTATTGTCCCCGTAGTAGGGCACAAACAATGCGTTACTACATCGCCGGATACTGTGTTTGCTATGCAGGTATCGAGATCCCACGATCCAGTGTTATCTATTAGGCCGCATGACGTATTCCAGGAATTTGTCTGATTTTGTAAATGCCGGATTTGCAGATCGACCCATATCTTGTTATATTTATCGATACCAAAGGAGGGAACTGCGACGGCGATCATTCGAGAATTAATGCGAAACTCTAGGTCCGTGCCATCACTATGGTGATAAAATTATTACATTATAAATTGAAAAAATTAATCTTAGGAAAATTTAATTTAATTTTAATTTCATTATATATACATATATATATCTATTTTTAATTTATTAATTTTAGTTTCACTAACTTAAATAAATTTTCAAATTCATAAAAATAGACAAGCTTATTCATGCCTTTTGTTCGATTTTTTTCTAAATAAATCAACTTACTCGAGTTCCTTAATATACGCTGTTGGTATAAAGCGTGACATGTTTTTGTATACGATAACAATTCCGGTAAATGTGTTATTAGACTTTATATTACGCTGCTTCTTTTTCCACAATCGTATAGCTACTTTATCTTCGTACCAATCAGGATATCTGCCACAAATAAATAATTTATATAAAAATACGAAAGTTTGAACATAATTTTAAACGCATATAAATAAGTAGAAGAATATATTATTTTGGAAGATCTCTAAAAAGAGAAAATATATTATGTAATAATTATAATAGATATTAATAAAAATAATTACATATAATCGGCCGAAGGTATTTGAAGAGAATGCGTTATACTATCTCCACTCTGAGATTGTAGTTGCTGAATATCTACAACCATAGATGATAAAGACAGATGTTTATATATATCTTTCAGCTGTTTGGACCAGTGAATTAAATTTCGTTGCGTTAGTTGAAGCAACATCGACAGTTTCTAAAAACAGATGATGATTTGGAAGTTTGTAATTTTGTTATAAGTAGGGGAAAAGAGAAATTTTGAATATGAAACAGATTTAAGTAAATATTTTTTGTAAATTCTCTGGGTGAAAACAACTATTATTTTTTTTAACAAGACTGTATTATGACTAAATAATGAGGTACTTTGCAGCCAACATAAATTTTAAAATAACAGCTTTATGTTTGAAATTAAGCAAAAAAAAAACATTGTTATTTGAATCTTATTGAAAATCAAACTTTTTTCCTACATTATATTTACGTTATCTTTACCTCTTGACTCAGGATCGAATATTCATCGCTCAGTATGCGATTTATTATGTGACTCAAAGTCTCCGCCGAGTTATATGCATCTTGTGGATCGATTCTGTGCTGATATCGTTCGATTTCAGCCAACATATTTATTATACGATCACCTTCGCCAGGATAAAGCGGCAATGCACGTTTGCGCAAGAGTTCCCAAAAGGCGAGGATCGTGTCCGAGCTCATGATTTTTTGATAACCCAATGTCAGACTTCGAAACTACAAATTAGATCGATTTCACAACTTATTACTTTGATAATAGATTTGGATCTTTAATCAAATATAACAAATCAAACTTTGATCGTGAATTAAAATATAAACATTTTTACTAATTTCCTGTTTTATTTTACATCAAACATATCAACTATTTTTAAATTTCCAATTTTCGCGTATTCAATAATAAACGTTAAAACTTATTAATAATCAAATATTACAAAATATTGCAATGGCCTTTTAATTTTTATGTGCATTCTCTAGTTTGTTTTATCACAATTTGTATTTATTTAAAGATGTATTCCATACATTTTATATTACTCTATCAAAAACAGAGCCATTTTAATTGATTCTAAATAAGTTCTTTCGGTTCCTTACGAGATAAATCAATTATAAAGTTTAAAGAAAAATACTCACATTGTTATATGGTAAAATCAACGGTTCATATAAGCAGGATGAGAAATCCGGTATTTGCCATTCGGGTGTAGTAGCGTCTTTCATCGAGCACAGCCTGGATACTCGTCGACCTACGAAATATCGGGGGCATTCTAATAGTGCCTCTGATCCTGGTGCAGTGTCTGGCCATTCCAAACCCCAGGACTGTTCTTTAAAACATATCGGTATCAGCGTTCGATTCATGACTTCAACTCGCACGGACATAGACTTGTGCGCTACATTGCAGGTGTAAATCGCCGATTTCTGAAATGTCAAACGGACCACTCTGTATCAAATAGATTAATCGAATTTACCTACTAATATTCTTTAATATATTTTTTAATTTTATCACTAAAAGTGTTTTACCCTCTAAAAATAAAAATAAACGCAAAAATTACATGTCGTTCATTTTGGTCTAGGCAACAATATATTAAAGAATGATCAAAATTGAATGGGGACACTTTTACGATGTTTTCCTCGTAAGTTAATTATATATATATATATAATTTTAATTTTAAAAAGGAGAGATTGTTATTTTGCATTGAATTTTAATATTTTTTAAAATATCGAATAAAGAAATCAGTGTGCACGGCGCTTGTACCTGAGTATTAGTGATCTTCAAAATGCTACCCGCTGGATACAGATCCTCCCAAACTGCTCGACCAGGTTCTAATTTGAGCAAGGCGCGATTTTTCGTCCAACCGAAGCCGATCCCGATGTTACGCATGTTGGGAGTCATACATGTTAGTTGTATATCGTTGCCCTGCGAACAATTGTCTTGCAATATTAATACATGTCTTTTTGTTTTACATTTTAATTATTTGCATTGAACAAATTTATTTGCGGTTTACTTTTTCTATAGAGGCGCTCATCGGCACCACCTTCACGTCCGGCTCATCCCTGACCTCGATGTAGATACTTTTGCATTGCTGCACACCCCAGTCAACTACCTGACACGTGTACTGACCGGCGTCGAGCAGGGTCGCTTTCTCGATTGTCAATATTGATGTATATAAATCCGACCCATCATTCGGCAAATTAGTAATCCAAATTTCTCTAAAATAGCAAATCGCGATAGGAATAGATACCTCAATCAGCACACAATATTTAAAAAACATTTTTTTAACATTTATTTAATATTTTTACATCAAATAATATTTAAAAAATATATTTTTTAATATTTTTTTAATATTGTGTGCTGATTGGTAAGCTGAGAAAATCTTGCTTTCTCGTAAAGAATGAAATACATGCAAATTATATATTTTAATATTGTTACTTTAATTAATTGTTGCTTTACGATATTGTAATGTAAACTCCGAAATGTCGATAGTTTGGTTACCTGGTAGCTTTACTCGTGTTCACCAACATACCGTCTTTGTACCAAGTAAAACTTATGCTGTAACTTCCTTGAGCAGCGCACGACAAGACGATTTGTTCTCCCAAGTGAACTTCATAATCGTTCACTTGATTAATACGCAGACTCTAAAACGCGATAATTTTTAGAATTTTTTTAATTATGCAGCAATTAATCGCATTCTCAAAAATATTAATTTTATAT
>NW_017300267.1:216420-233679 GCF_001594075.2 Trachymyrmex cornetzi
TTTGTGCTCAAATTAAAGCTTGGTTCCTCCCCTACAAAAACCATATAGGATGGTTTTGAAAAAAATTTTATAGTTTTTGAAAAAGAAGGTTTTAAGCTTCCAATTCCTAGTGATTATGATGAAAATGCAAATTATTTAATTACATTGAGCTGAGCTCATACAAATCACTACTTGACTGTTTTTGGGGTCGGTGTTTACGAATCCAATGTCACATTTATAAAATTCAAAATGACGGATCCAAGATGGCGGACGTAAAATCAAAAATTTGAAGTAACCTTATGAAAATTTTCAAAAACAGTCAAGTAGTGATTTGTATGAGCTCAGCTCAATGTAATTAAATAATTTGCATTTTCATCATAATCACTAGGAATTGGAACCTTAAAACCTTCTTTTTCAAAAACTATAAAATTTTTTTCAAAACCATCCTATATGGTTTTTGTAGGGGAGGAACCAAGCTTTAATTTGAGCACAAATTCAAGTCTCTAGCACGTCAGGTTTCAGAGAAAATTAGGGGTAAAAACACCCAAAAACACGTTTTTTGGAATCTTTACCCCCACTTTTCTCAAAATCATGACGTGATAGGCACTTTTCGACTTCAGATTCGTGTTCAGCGCACAAAAATACGTCGGATATCACTCTGATATTAAAAAAAAAAAAAAAAAGTGAATTTTGCAGCCTGTGTTATAATTTATGATGGTGCTACTTGTTACACACATAGTGACAAATCGATTCAACTCACAATAATTTCATTAATATTAACAGTAAGAAGCTGAAATTATAACTCAATACTAATATAACATAAAGGCATGTAACAAAGTAGTTGCGAGAAAATTACCCCCACTCCTTCTATTTTTTTTGACTTCCGCGGCGTAAATCCCAGCGCGACGTATATACCGGAGTTATCCTATATTTTATGTATACGATTTTGATTTGCTTTTGCGATAATATTCAAATACGCAATGTTACATCGTACATTTATGTAAATTGCAATAAATTACCTGCAACTTAAGCGCGGGTTTTTGCTGGAAGGTAAAGTGCGTGGATTCCAATGCAATTTCGCTGAGACGTCGACGCTGTACGAGTCGATTGAGAGATTCGCGAATTTTATCTCCATCGTCGGAATTTCCGAAAAAATGAAAAGTAACTTCGGCCGTTGGTCTGTTAAAGGAAACAGTAAAACAGTGACTGAGCACACGAAAGATATTCTTCGCGCGATATAGAATATATTTTTTTAAATTACTTCTCAAAAAGTAAAATATATTTTAATTTATTAGGAAGAAAAAAAGAGAGAGAGAATAATTGATCCAAAATATTATATTATTATTTGAGATCGCAATCCGTTTTATATTTTACGTATAACTATATACGTTTTATCCTCGAATGTGTACCTACTCACGTCACGTTCAGGATTTTTAATTCCTCCATGGAAGTGATATTGGAGTTCCTCAAGTATTTCGCAAGCTATGAGAAAAGTTTTAATAAATTAAGCGAGCAAGATATTATCGATTTCGTATAAATAGAGATAGAATAAGATGTAAAAGATAGGTACAGGAAAGATAGGTATACATAAAAGAGAGCTTTGTATTTTTCTTATATCATATAATGTTATCAAATGATTGTATTATACATTTACATTGTTCTTCGACACACCTCAACTGTCGATGTTCATAAAGCATAACAAAGATTAGTTTGTTTTTACGACAAATGTATACAATTGATAGATATTCATTACATACGCTAATTAATATTTCATATCCTACAATTATTGAGTGATTCCAAAAGAAACACCATTCGATTGACCATAATCTTTGTTTTAACAATAACAGATCTGTTTCTCCTCACTTGCCACTTCCCCCTTTTCATACTCTGCATTCGGATAGAAATAAGTACTCGTATTTTGGAGGAAGAAGACAGAGGAGAATTCAAAGTACAGAAAGTATCTTCAAACAGCTAAAATATAGCGAGAGCGATTGAATATATCTCGCTTATACATATTTCGATATAAAATGTCCATTATCAGCAGCCTCGCTGGTGAGACACACAGGACACATTGCTTGCCGAGTTAAAACTCCCTTCTTCATCCTTTGCGTGAAGTATCTCCCCCGACGCAGAGACCTCAGCAAAATACTTCGGCTTGTGAAAGACCGGTATGAAATCTGGTCCTTTAGTTTCAGCTCTCAAGGACGAGTCTTTGTACTTCACTTCGGCAGCTTTGGAAAATATGACTTGTCGCCGCTTATTAGAACGCACGACATATCCGTGCTTCCCGGACACAAGTGCAGTCGTATCGTCTCCTGGGACACGCTTAACACTTCGATTCCAATCTCCCGGCAATAAGCCTCCAGTAGTGTCATCTGAAGGTGACTGGCCGCGTCCATCTCAATGTCGAAGGGCACCAGGCAAATGCTCCCCCGGCTGTTGCATCCTTTGGAGGCCAGCTGTCGAAGGGTCGGCAGCATGCCGCATGAGATGGTCTGAGACGTGCCGTAGCAGCGAGACGCCTCGCACCACGATGATTTCCCGCTGTAAGTCATCCTCGATCAATCATTTGCGCATCGCTTTATTATTATGTAAGCGCGACAGTGTAGAGAATACTTGGAATTGTCACAACAAGTTTCATGAATCGCTATCACGTGTTAATTTGTATATATACGCTTATACGTGGAAGACGGTAAAGCGTTCCAAGACATTCATAACTTTTAAATTATTTCGGTAATTGCTAAAACAATTTTTATATAATGTCAAGGATATATAAAAGTTCAAGAATAATTCTTTAAGTTTTAGATAACATCGGATAGTGATTTGCGAAGTTAAAAGATAAGAAATCTACTCCTTCTAAGAATTATATCTCCGATAAAATAATTTCTGCGAAATCTCACAAAGATACAGAAATGTGCAAGCTAGGATTTATATTGCACAATGTGAAACTACAATTTCTCATCAGAACAAATAAAGATCGGAGATAAGTCGAAATTACCTCGTCGTGACCAAGCATTTCTTTATCACTGCTGAGAGAGAATCACGGCAATCATGCTACTCCTCATTCGAGTGTCGCGTGTAAGCCACGTGAAAATCTCATGCGAGATCTTTTTTTGTATAATAACTACCTATCGGTCATTGTGGTCTGTGCGTGATAGGACTGTGGTTCCTGGCAACGAGTCATATCGGTCAGTATCTCTGCTTGCTCGTTTGGCGGTTTAATCCTCAATAAGCCTCTCTTGCACACTTCACTGAATGTGGGAATCTTCGTGGGCTCGACAAAGTTCGTCGAATGAATTTTTAGCGTTGTTTTACAGCCGAGCTTTCGCCAACCACTGAATCACTTCTTGCAGTTTCCTCCCTTTCTCCGTTTTCACTAAACTTCCTTCTGACGCAAACTCGTGCAACACTCGCGTAACGTTCTCGTAGAAGAGCTCTCGGGTAATTCCTTTCTGTTCTGAGTACGACGTATGACCTGGCAAGCGTGGTGCGCACGGCTTTTATAGAGACCGTCCTCCCGCTACCTCGTCATTGTCGTTCGGGCCGTCCCCTCCACGGTTTCAGTACGGATATTCCGTCGCGCCGGTCGCTCGGGTATGTACATAACGGAGCTTTTTATCGATATACACACACCCACGGTGAAATACCGGGAAACCCAGGGAAATATGTCTGATAAAGAAACGCTAATCGAGTTAGCTGTATAGAAATTTCCCGGAGAGAGTAGAATAACGCTTTCGTATCCTAGAACATAAGCTCTCTGAAAACAGAAAAAAATTAAAAGAATTAACAAAAAAAAAATTATAAAAACGAATAATAAAATTAACCAAATGGAGTAATAATAAATTGTAAAATTTATATGAATATTGCAGAAAGGAAAAAAAAATACACAGACATTAAGATGGAATATCAAAAATATATAAAAATTTGATTGAATAAAGAATAATTTTATTTGGCAAGAAATTCCGAGATAATTAATTATGGTATATCAGCAATATCACACAATGTTGACATTGAATGTGCTGATTCGTAGAGTCTCATATGCATGATTCATTTTAAAACTACTGGAATGTCATATTATTCGCATACAGATCGATAAATAATTATGAATGTAAGTTTCGTTCTTTACACATGTTTGCGTATGTTTTAAGCGGTTCGTCGAAACATCAGGTCACACACACAATGTAAATTGAACGTAAGGTCAAGGTAAAATTATAAGAAACATAAGCTTTCGTGTTTTCGTATTTTCCTACATAATTATTATTGTTTTGATTAGATATTATATAAGATATTATATAAGATACGATATTATATAAATTTAGTAAACATAAAAACATAAATACAGTTGAATCTAAATTTCCCGTTCTACTTCGTATTTATTGCGATTCGGAGTTCTTGCAACTTGCAATATTAATGCCGGCCAAAGAATAATCGAAATAAAACAGAATCCATGGCATACTCATTCATTATTATTGATTTTTCTCATATCAAAAACTGTGTGAAAAATTAATATTGCTTTTTTACTTCACAACTTTGTAATTTATTAATATTTGTTATAAAAAAATCAGTGTTAATTTCGACGCAATAAATATGTATTAATGATGATGATCATTTTATATGATATATATATATATATATCAATGAAAAGTTATCCAGTAGTTCAAGTAGATTTAAGTGATTATACTTATTGATTATACTTCGCGTTAAACTTTTAATAGGATAAAAATTTCAACGGAATCTACCGAGAACTAGTTGTGTTAGAAAACATAATTACTTAGTAGCAGAGCAAACAATTTCCACCGACGATGAGAAACAGCGTTCAGGTCGAGGTGACGCTTTACATCAATTTATATTATCTAGCGATCTCTTCGTTACATCCTTCTTCGATCTTTGACACGTGTTCGTGTGTAAATTGTCATTACACCGTGCTTAACGAAGCTCATCGAGAGAATTGAAAGTTCACTGCAAGAGCAATCAAAGTCTGAAAATACAGGACACTTTAAATACACTTTCGAAATTTAATTGTTAAAATAATTTCGAATTACTTTGTGTACGCGTTTGGAAAAAAGTTATGAGCATGACTTGTAAAAACTCGTACGTTTTGCAGATACGTATCTAATATCAATATCTTTGTTTCATCATCCGTAAGCACACTTGACCAGAAACAGTCACGTTGACCGACCGTTGCGATTATTTCGGTCAATAAACTTCATTTTGATAGACGATCCATGGTACCAAGCGTACTATACTCTCAATCGATTATACGTACTCGCATTATATTAATAATAGTATAATGCACTTTGTGAAGATGATGCAACTCATGGATGCTTTATTCCGTCATGTTTCATCACTCGTTTAATTTTTACGATAACGAAGGATTAACAAAATCCATCTGGCGAAGTATATATCGATCGGGAAACTTCCTGATAAATACATCGCATGGCGCTATTAATATTGTGACGCAAAATTCCACATTGTCGCCTAAAAAAATTATATATAATATAATTTAGAATAAAAGAAAACTTTCAAATAGTAAAGTTATAAACGTATAAAATAATAGTAGTAGTGAAGTATCGAAATTACTAAAAAGGTATAAATTTTATTGTTCGTGTTTCTTTTTAAAGTTATTACATTAGTAATATGTTCTTTTATAAAATCTTGAAAAATAGACTTAAAAGATTATCGCGTAAATAATTATTGTTATACACGATAGTTATTTACGTGATAATCTTTTAAGTCTATTTTTCAAGGTTCTATAAAAAAAAAACATATTACTAATATAATAACTTTAAAAGCGTTAATTATTAAGCACTTCAAAAAGAAACACGAACAATAAAATTACAACAAGATGTTGATATAAGAAACAATGGAAGGTACATAATCAAACAATGAATGTAGTTCTGTTATGTAATAATTCCAGAGGAAAAAAAAGTTATATGAATTCTGCGCCTGCCTCTATTTTGGTCGTATAAAGGTTTACTCTTGTAATCGTATAAATTACATCGGTCACCCTTTTTGTGTTAACATAATTAAGCCTGCTAATATTGCCATGAGAGAGAAACAGAAAATGCATAATGCGTATTGCACAACAGACGCGCTTATTTCGGTGATATAACAAGATTATATCGAAGATTACATCAGTCCAGAGAATGTTTCCATAATTAATTTGGAAAAATAATATTTGCATTGAAAGAAATTATTCTTAAAAGTTAATAAATTATCCTATAGTAGTATAGTATATAGCTGTATTATGTAAATGTCATTTACATAATACAGCTATATACTATACTACTATAGGATAATTTATTAACTTTTAAGAATAATTTCTTTCAATGCAAATATTATTTTTCCAAATTAATTATGGAAACATTCTTTGGACTGATGTAATCTTCGATATAATCTTGTTATATCACCGAAATAAGCGCGTCTGTTGTGCAATACGCATTATGCATTCTGTTTCTTTCTCTCTCATGGCGATATTAGCAGGCTTAATTATGATTGAAATATTTCAATCATTCTAGAACTAATGTTTACAATAAATGTAAAATATTTTTTAATTCTGAATTGTTTCCTTAGTGATTTTTATATTTTTATTCTGAGATTATTTTTTTTTAAAAAGATATTAAAATGAATCATTCTCAAGGATTCTAAAGCCATTTTCCGGCTGAAATTATATAATTGGCCACAAAGTATTAAAATCGTTTTTATAAAATATTGTAAATCATAACTAAAATGGATTGCTAAACTTATTACCTATTTTTTATTACGAAATGAAATGTTGGTCAATTAAAAACTTTACAAGTATTTTTTTTTCGTATCTCTAAGTGATAAATGCGATATACATATTTTATAAGTGAAGAACCGAGGGGAAATCCCAAAATATCTTGGACATATGTTGCTGTTTTTTAATGGAGTGTCTTTCTTCAAACAAGATACATAACTTGAACTATTTTTGTAATTATAGGAGCATTCTGCTATCGTTTACAGCTTTTCCCCATTGCTCTCGTAAGTTACGAATGCTGTTTGCGTAAATGCAAATTTCTCTGGGGAATAACTGCAACGTTGATACAACTGGCATACTTATTGAAGTATAATAAGATATTCATGTTTAACACGAAATATTTTGAAAATACTTTTACTATTTTCTCATAATGTTATCAATGCTTTAAGACATAAAATTTTCAGAAAATGCAGAAGTTTTTAAAATAAATAACGGACAAAATATTTTCTGTATTCAAGATCCTAAAGTTAACCACAACTTAACTAGTTGATAATCTTATCGCGGACGTGAAGTGAACCATATCGTTATTGCGATATATTTCTTGAAAGATAATCGCTTATCGGTGTCGTTATTGAAAAACGGTAATAATCAATGATTGTTTTTCCTTTTCTAATCTTTGATTTTGCAAAACTGATTTGATTTTTAGATATATTTTTAAACTTCCTCGGAAGTTATACATGATACATTAGATGAACGATCGATAATGCATTTTTTTCAGGTTTCGAAAATTATTGGAAGATCATCATGATGATTATTAGAAGAAATATGTGTTTGAAGACGTTTCTTTTCACACGAAAATTTTCAAAGAGCACAAAGGAAGTATGGGAGAAATTCCTACGTGATAGCCATAGAATATCGCTTAAAAGATTTATCCAGAATCATCGCGATGTGACAAATGTGATCTTAAAACACACTGAAATGACTCGCAATCATTTGACTCCGGAACTAAAATTATTGCTACTAACAGAAAATTGTCCTTTATATCACGAGCCATTCATTGATAAATATACAAATGGAATATTTGATTCCTTGACCAGAAATGTATTCCAAGATCCATTTTGGTCTATTTATTGGCCTGGAGGCCAAGTACTTGCGAGATTCATTTTGGATGAAAAGGAAAGAATTTTAGGCAGCATGACACAAAATGTGAAAAAAGATACAATAAGAATACTGGATTTGGGTGCGGGATGCGGCGCTGCGGCGTTAGCTGCAAAATTAATGAATGAACCGTGCAAAATTGTTGCAAATGACATTAGTAAAGGTTGGTATGTAATACGAATAATACGATTATTAGTTTAAATGAAAGTATGTGACTATAAGAATTCTATTCTTGAAAAAATTAAAAAATTGATATTAAAAATGCATTCTTAATATACACAAATATAAATTTTATTGTAAATATATATATATATATAACTCTATAATTAAATTTATAAATCTCCTTAAATATAAAATATAATATTGTTTTGAGATTGCAATTAATGAAATGGCCTCTAGATTTCTCATCAATTATTCAAAATAATTATCGTCTTGTTATGTTTGTTCAGGAAATGTAATTTTTCGTTATTTAAAAAATGCATAAAAATAAAGTCGCAAATTTGAGACTCTCTGTACGTACTCAATACGCTCGACACGTTACATACGCTCAACGTTCGATTATAATTGCAATGCCCTTAACTGATAACAACTGATAACGTAATCGAAATAGATACATATGAAAAAAATGGCATATGTGAGAATGTTCCAATAAGATAAATTCACTAATCTGAAAAAATGTAAAACGATCGAGATATCTAAGAGTCATCGATGTCGCAATTCTTGTGATATTACAGTAAATATAATACCATAATATGTTTCAATGATATAACTGATATAGCATATTTCAATTTTTCTAAATTCTATAGGTAAAATAAATATAACTATCTTAATGATTTTAAAATAAATGATAAAAAGAAAAGTAAATTATCTCTGGATATTACATAATAAATAGATGTTCAATTGGTTAACAATCGTACAAAACTGCACCAAAAGATTGTAACAACTCGTAAACCTTTCAAGATAAATAGGTATCATGTTATACATAATGTAACAGTGTTCACTTGATATTGCGTTTGTGCTTATTGGTTCCTCGAAATGACGAAAAATATGTCAAAATTTCGAAGGGGACTTTCAAACAAAGTTCTTCGAACATCAGAATTCGAAGAAGGAGAGAAAGAGGATTCGTGTTGTTCCGTCTCAATTACGACTCAGGTCAAGATCAAGAGAGCAAAGAAACGCATGCCAATGGCGTAATATTAAGTGGATTACCTTACAAAGATCTTGTTAACTAATGGGATTTAAACAAAGCGTTTCTTTGTTCTACAGCAGAAAAAAAGTAAAAAACAAGAAAAAAGGTACAATAAATTTAAACTTCCTGTATGTTTATATCAAATTTTTTTTAGTATCTTTAAAGTTTCTATGAAGTTTTCTCTTCTTTTCTGAGAAGCCTTTGAGGAATTCTCTCACAAGGAAGGGAGTTTCCCAAGTACCTTGATTGTGTCTCGCGAGTTATACCATTGAGGCGAGGAATGTCAACAGCTAAGAGGAAAACGCGTGATTAATGATCCAAAAGGAAGACTCAAAAGATTCCCTTTGACGTCACTCGTATCTGTGTGAGTTTATCTACCCATGAATAGATGTATGTACACAGCAATACAGATAATTGGCTTGAATCCATACGCAGATAAGACCGGATTCCATGGGCATGATTTAAAAAAAAAAAATACATCCGAATGTATTCGCCCGTTTCGTCGTCCGCGTGCCTGTCGTGCCTTTGCACGAGGAAAACAATGCTGATAATAGTTGATACTAACTGTCGCGTTTTATATTGCGCAGAATACGTAGAATTAATGCCCTCGAGAGCCTTTATCAATGATTGGTTCGCGCTGGAGATCCTCCCTTGTGACGTATGTTTCTTCGCTGATTGGCTTCCGTAGATTATCACGAAAGTCACTGATACGTCATTTCGTGATGCAACGCCACAATTATTGTGCATTAGAAAAAGCAGAATAACTCACGTAACATCTGTAAATCTAGCGATATTTTGATATTTTACTTTATCAATGGTATTGTTTCCATTTTTGTATTCTTTCAGAGAGTTCAGAATTAAAATCAAAATTGCTAATTAAATAATAATTTGAAATCTTATATTGTATAACCGATATGCTACTTCATATAAAGAAGTCACGTTAAGCCTTGAGAATCAAGCAGGTGAAGAAATTAGAATGTGCGAACACAGAGTGGACTTCCCCCAGATTATACGTACGTATAAAGAGGAAGGAATTTTACCTTTCGTGCGTCCAAGAAAGGCTGCCAATTCACGGTATTGCATCTGTGTAGCATACCAACCGATAAATTTTACTTTTTAATAGATCAACGAAAATTTAAATATTATTCGCTCATAGGAAATAGAATCGAAATAAATTTTCTAAAATCTATATTATAGAAATAAATTTTAGATATAATTATTGAGGAAGTGCAATACTGAGATTGCTAGTATAATATTGCATCATAAACCATATTAATCTAATTTTAATTGAATACGTATTTTGGAATCCAAAATCTGAGATAAAAGAAAGAATATAAACCACAGAAATCGTTGTATTAAAAATGTTTTCTATTAAATTTTCATTTAATTAGATACAAAGAAAAAGATTTTAGCGGAAATGTATATCACGATTAGATTTTCCGACATCACGTTCATTTCTCATAAACTTTAAAATTCGCAGAATGTGATTATTTCGTTGTTGGCATAGTATTTTATAATATTAATCTAGCATGCTTTTGGTTCGAATCGATAGGTGTCAAGGACGTCATATATACTACACAAAGACGCGTGTGGTCTCCGTTCCAATGTCTACGAACAAATCAATTGACACAAGCGACAAAAACTCAGTGACATAATATGACGGATATTGATATCAATGTTCAGGAATTTTACTTTCTCTTGATTATCTGTTCGGAGTGCCATTCAACCGCAATGATAAAGATAGTTCAATGATCTTATCTTTGCATAAAATTATCGAGTATAAATTATTTTTTTTAGATAATGTACAATAAATAACTTTATGGAAATATGACTATTTGTCTTAATTACTTATATATGAGCATATAAGATTGCTTTTCAACAAGAAATAATAATAAAAATAATAATAAGTGTTAAACTCATAATTTTTTAAAGCAATTTATACAAATTCTCAAATTATCAAATAAATAGAAACAGTTTCTATGAACATCTGTTGCCATAATGATTAAATCAAAATATGTTTCCAACAATATAATATTAACTTTTATATATAAAATAATTTTTATATAAAATACATAACAATTTTTAATGACAACTATCAGTCAACGATTTCTAAAGACTCTGTTAAAACTAAATAATTAAGTAAACAGCAACTTCTATAATAAGTGTAAAAACGTGAGCGATATTCATGAGAAACCTATTTATAGAGTATGTGACTCAGAGTTAGTTATAAGATAATGATAATTCTATGCACGATACGGTCAATTACCTACGAAAGAATGTTTTTTGATTTTATCGCAAAATGGGTGTAACATTAGTGACGTTTTGTTAAATAATTAAGAGAAAAACTATTAATATAATTTAAAAAGCTATTAAAATATAGATATAAAAAAAATATAACCAGAGTATCGAGACTGAACAAAACATATGTGCAATATTAATTGCCATTGATTCTCCGTTGGTAATAAAATTTTCAATTTTCGTTCGTAAGAAGAGTTTTCGAACTTCATGCAAATTTGTTTATTGCTCTAAATTACATAAAAATAAAAAAAAATTTTTATATTCTTGTGAAAGTTTTAATTACAAGTTGTTATCATCATAGAAGTTGGATTCTGTTTTATTTTTTTACAAATTTTTTAATTTATCTATCAGATTAATTACAAGTTGTTATTATCATAGAAGTTGGATTCTGTTTTATTTTTTTACAAATTTTTTAATTTATCTATCAGAATTTACAATCAAAAAGTTAATTGTGTCAATATTGTTGGTGCATAGGTAACAGGACTAAAATAGGATTTTAAATTTTGCGATATTGTATTAAATATTTTTTGTAAAATATTAAAATCATTGAAATTAAATTATCATTATACTGAAATTTATTAATATTTAATAAAATGTAAAACATATTATGTTGATAACTAATAAAATAGAAATATATTTCTTTGATTTCAGTCGCCTGCATAGCTATTGCGATGAATGCAATATTAAACGATGTGGATATTGAGGTGTTGTGCGAAAACTTATTAAAAAAACCACTAGAAGATTCATATGACGTGATCTTTGTCGGTGATTTATTATATGACATAGAAATAGCGAACACTTTAGCGACTTGGTTGGGAGACGCACATGAACGAGGTGCACAAATTTATCTAGGAGATCCAGGAAGGCACGGATTAAGTGAAACTTTTAGAAAACGATTGAAATTGATACGACAATATTCCTTGCCTGAAAATGTCAAGAAGGAAAATCACGGTTACGACATGGCCATTGTGTGGGAATTTAACCAAACTTGAACGATTCTGGAATTATATACAGGATAAGAAACGTTCTAAAGTACGTCAAAGTTATTTTAATAAAAGAATTTCAACTTTTCTTAATTAAATAATATTTAGCATAGGTTTAAAATGTACTATTATAAAATAAATTATTTATTTTTAATTAAATGTATGTCTTGATCTTGAAATAATCCAACAAAATCTTATAAAAAATCTTATACGATTGAAAACCTCTTATGAATAATCATTTTAGAGAGATAAATACGTATGTTACAAGTTAATTTTTAGATAATATGGTCATACTATTTTATTCTGACGCACATTCGAATGTTTCTGCATTGTTACGAAATAAACTTTAAGCTGGATTTACGTTTAAGTCGCAATAAATTGATCACTTCTTCACTTATATGGATTCTATTGTAAGTAATGTGTTTGTCCTGACGTCAGTATAAATTGACGCAAATGTACTAAAATCATTACGACATATAATTGTCATATAACTGCGTATACAACAATCGCAAATCAATATATACCGCTCATCAGCGATGCTGTGTCATGTGCCCGTGCTTACGTTAAACTACGACGTAGACGCTTCATACGGGGAATTCTTTGTATCCAACAATATATTTCCAACAATTTTCGAAACTATCCGCGCACGCGCGTGCTATTTTAAGAGCGGAGAATCTTATCGCATTATATAATCCATTTATGCATATCTCGTTTTCGTATAAACTCGCAAGTACATGCGTCAAACCGTACGTGATTATTCTTATATTTTTCATATTTTTATCGTAAATATTTTACAAAGCGTGTCATCTCATCGAACAAAATCTATATTATTTCAGGAAACGATTGTTAGATAGTTCGAACGTTTTTTTAACAAAAAAAAAACTAAAAAAACAATAACAAACCGAATGCAACATATTTCTGACTCTCCTTCACTTACTTGCTTGCTAACAAGTGATTCCATACTTCCGTGTTGCGATATCAAACCTGTGCGGAGAGACGTAACGTTCGACAGCTTGATTCTGCATTCATACCTCGATCGATCTATGAACACAAATGTCCATGTGTTACATAGGATGTTACAAGTTTGTCGCATTCTCTTTCAATTACGAATTCTTTGCTCTCTTAATTTCGAATATGTTTAAGCTCAATCAAAATGAGAAAATGATAATGCTTTAATTAATTAGACGTATAACTTCAGACGTATAACTAATATTAAGTAAAATCCTTTTTTCATTTATATTAAGTAAAGTCCTTTTTTTCATTTCGATAAATTTATTTTAATAAAATTTTAATATACTTTAAAATAATTAAGCTTAATTATAAAGCTACTTAATGTTATATATTAAATAAGATTGTCTAAGGAAAATCTAGTTAACATTGAAAGTCCAGAGCTAAAAGAATCTACGCTACAAAGATTTGCAAAATATAAAAAAAACAACTATATAAAGAATATATAAAAAGAAAAATGTGTTGTTTTGCAATAAATGATTAGATGTATAAGACATTAAAACTCACTGTTGTATATCTTCGTGCCGTCTTTACAAGTACATGGCTGCTCTTGCTCGTTGACAGGACACTGCAGTATGCAATTCTCCGAAGCGCATTCTGTAAAGTGATATATAACTAATCAGTTCTGGAATTCCAAAGATTTTCGTGTTCTCACGCAATTCATTCGTACTTTATTCAGTCTTCTCGTTAACACATGAATAATATATAATATACATATGAAACAATTAAAAAACAATATAAATAGGCTCTTGGAACATAAATTCAAACATATATACTAAAAAAGCTATTAGAGCCGCGCTAGTTGAAAAATGCGATTTGTGTGACTGGATTGATGAAGCAATCAACAAATTTTGTTGCCATACGGCTCATTTTTATGTATATATTTGAATATATATATAAAAATAAAACGGATTGAATAACAGATCTAATTGAATCGTAATTATTAAAACATTACCAGTGTCTGATGTATCTAAAAGACGAGTTTCGCAATTGTGTCCAACGTAACCATTTGGACAATCGCAGTGCATTGCTTCTGCTCCAATTTGTCTACAATAAACAAGTAATTATTCATTCGATAAGTTACCTCAGGGAAAATTTTTCTTACTCTTATTATATAAAATATTATATAATTTGTTTATTATAATTCATTATCATTTTTATAAAATATTTTTATTTTACAATTTCGTGTATAATATTCTATAATTCTTTATATTATTATGCAAATTAAAAGCTTTCGTTTTCTATAACAAAAAAACTATTTAACTATGCAATAATGCAAATGAACTAAAAAAATAATGGCATATTTGTCGCATATAAAATATTTATACAAATGTTTAAATATTTAAAAAATGTTTAAATATTATACATTATAAAGATATTTGTATAAAGTTCGTTTCACATAAATAAATACGAGATATTTTTATATTTATAAATAGATATTTTTAACTAATTGCATAAAAATAATCCTTTTTAAATATATTGTTGTACTGTGTGATAAGTATACCTGCATGTGGCTTCATTTTGACAAATTGGAATATTTTCATCGTTAAAACACAACGGACCTTCGTTGCAGCTCCTTCCATTGAAACCATCAAAACAATCGCACCAGAAAGACCTGCAAAAGAAAAAACATAACAATAAGGAAAAAACATAATACAAGGAAATTCTGTGCTTTTACGATGAATAAATTGTGAAAAATTATGATTCATAGTAGGAAGACTTGTAATTCTACAACAATTATTCTTTGAAAATATTAAATTTCTTATGTATTTATTTTTGAAGGTATAAGTCTCTAGAAGTTTTTGTTGTGAATTTTTTAAGAATAGTTTACTAATAGCGAATTAAAAGTTTATATTCATTAAAAAAGTTTAATGATTTTTTCCTTATATGTTAATAAAAAAAACATTAAATAATTCGTTTAGATTTCCATCATTTCTGTTTAGATTATTAGTAAAATATTCTTTTTACAATTAAAAATATAACTAAAATAAAATAAAATATTTACAAGAAGCTTAAAATTATTTGAAAATTATTTTAGATGATTAGTTGTAAAAATTGTATTTTCAGCTTTCTCAATGAAAATATACATTATACGAGGGTCGTCTGAAAAGTTTTGAGCCTAACATAGAAACAAGTAATTTTTCGGTCAAATTCAATTTTATTTTTCCACATAGTCTCCTTTTAAGTCGATACATTTTTTCCAGCGATGCTCCCACCCCTTCAATCCATTCAAATAATACTGAGCGTCTTGCTTTGCAAAATAGGCGTCTACGGATGCGATGACCTCGTTCCATGAAAATTTCGGGGTGATCCCGATTGACCACGTCTCGATTGGACACCACCAATCACAGCGACCGGTGCTTAGGAGCTTTGTAGTCTCAAGCGCTGTGAGTGGCTCGTGTCCAATTGAGCCGTGTCCAACTGGGTGCCACCCAAAATTTCTGTCCTCCAAGCCAAACTTTAAGCCTAGAAAACAGAAAAAAGTCGCTGGGGGCCAGATCTGGTGAATACGGTGGATGGTCAATTAATTCGAACAGCAATTCGTGAATTTTTGTCATAACGACCGCCGAAGTGTGAGACGGTGCGTTACCTTGATGGAACAGTACTTTCTTCTTTTTCAAATGCGGTCGTTTTTTCTCAATTTCTGCCTTCAGTTTGTCAAGCAATAATGCGTAGTACGTACCTGTTATTGTTTTACCTTTTTCAAGATAGTCGATCAACACAATTCCATGACTGTTCCAAAAAATAGTTGCCATCACCTTTCCCGCCGATAAAACGGTCCTCGCTTTCTTCGGAGCAGGTTCACCCTTCGCAGTCCATTGTTTTGATTGTTCTTTCGTTTCAGGAGTGAAGTGGTGGACCCAAGTTTCATCAACCGTTATTAATCGACGCAAAAAATCCGACTCGTTTCGCTTAAACCGCTCCAACAGGGCCTTAGAAATGTTCATTCGAATGCGTTTTTGATCCAGAGTGAGCAAGCGCGGCACCCAACGCGCGGTTAACTTACGCATGCCTAATTCTTCAGTCAATATATGACAAACACGTTCTTTTGATATGCCAACAGCCTCTGCTATCTCCCTAATCTTAATTCGACGGTTATCCATTATAGTTTGATGAATTTCTTCGACGTTGTGATGGTCGCAGTTGTTGGCCGTCCCGAACGCTCATCATCAGCTAAGCTGGTACGACCACGTTTAAATTTAGCTACCCATCTTTTCACGGTGGCAAATGATGGGGCAGAGTCCCCGTAAACAGCGTCTAACTCGGCTTTAATTTGCGTAGACGTATTGCCTTTCAAATGCAAGAATTTAATTATAGCATGATATTCAATTTTTTCCATTTTTACAAAATGACGACACAAATGATTGTCAAACAAGAACTGAACGTCCAAAGTGGCCACAATTGTCACAGATATCTTTCGTAAGTATCACGATTATAATACCAGAATGGCTTTGACAAGTAACGCCGTCTTCATGATGAGGCTCAAAACTTTTCAGACGACCCTCGTATGTACAGCGAGAGCAAAAAGCATTCGTACAAGGAAATTTGTTATAAAAAAGCCTTTGTAGAAAATAAACATTAATTAGTAATTTTCTACAATAAATACATTCTGTTTTAACATAAACAAACGAGCTTCGCATGCATTCCTGATTTTAGAAGCTAAATTTTTCGTCTGTATGAATACTTTTTGATTCAAACAATACAATTTTTAATTTTCGCTTATTTTTCAGATGATATATTTTGTATAATTAATACAATCTTTTTGGTATATATAATTTTAAGAAACATAGTCTATTTTATTCTTTATGAATAAAGACGTCAAATCGATGTTGAAATCATCGTATTTACATCGATTCGACATTAATTCGATAACTCATTTCTCGCTGGATAATATTTACTTTTTAAAAATAAAATTTTTTTTTTAA
>NW_017300267.1:233848-241451 GCF_001594075.2 Trachymyrmex cornetzi
TATAATAATAATATAAATATAATATTAATACAAATAATATACATATTTGTAAAAGAAGATAAATATCGCAAAAGCGAATATAACTTCAGATACATAATAGCACAACAAAAATAAATAATTATAAAAAGGTAAAACGCAATAATGTACAATTATAATTTAAAAAACTATATATAATACATAAATATAAAAATAAAATAATATTCAAATATATAAATGATAAACGAATCACTCTCAACTGTTTATTTTTTAATTTATTAAAAATTAATGTAATCATTTTCATCTACAATAGATGCAAATATGCAGCATAAAGTGTCAGAATAATATATTTTGATGTATAATAAATAATATTATTAACTTACGTATAATCCGCAGAGACGAGACAGTTACCCGCGAAGGAGCAGTCGCGTATGGTGCAGGACTCGGGATTTGGATGTTCTTCAGTCATTTCGTAAGTCACATTGAATCCATACACGTCGAGCAGATCATTCAATACCCTGACGTGATTACCCTCGAGTCGATCGAGCTCGAACTCGACTACCAAGAACGGCCTGAACGTTCTCAGGCGTTGATACTCGAAGACGTTACCCTCGGTCACCTCCTTAACTAAGGCCGCACCAAAGTTCATGGTCTCGGACTCGTAGTACGCATATTCGGTGAAGCGGAGCCCCTTGTAGACATAGAGCTGCGTCAGGTAGACGACAACGGAGCTGTTAGTCGACGGGATGTCGGACACGTCAATCACCCAACGACACTTGATCGGAATCGGAAAGGGTCCGGGGAAATTCGGCGTGTGTATGACGCCTCTAGGGCCTGCCAAATGACCACCGCAGAACGGGTCAAAGTTCATGATGACATCCGACAGGTTGAAGCAGAAGAGACACAGGAAAAAAACACCTGACACGATAGCCTTCATTTTCATTCTTCAAATCTATAGAAAAATATCAAAATCAGTATTAATTAATTAGTAAAATTAATTGATACATTAGAAAAGATTATATATTTATATTTTGAGTTCTTAGGAGCTTTTAAAAAAGGCTGCAAGTCAGAATTTGCTACAAATATTTTGTTTCATGCATTTATATTTGGCACAGTAGAGAGAATATCATGTGCATACGATATTCTTCAGCTTGGTTTCATCAATGTATTTAACATTATTCTTGGTTTAATTTACTTTTCATTTTTTTTCTCATTTTGAGAATTAGAGAAAAACGTAAATAGTAAATTAAACCGAGATTAAAGTTAATCTTACATTGGTGGAACTGAAATTAATTTTTAGAACTAGAAAAAGATAAGTTAGTTGAACCAAGATTAAAATTAAATTACATTGTGATAGAAACGGGCATTAGGCTCGGTTCTCCACTAATCTTTTTTAATTTTAACAATTAAAAAACGTAGAGTAAATTAAACCGAAATTTAAGTTAATTTTACATTGGTGGAACCAGGTTTTAAATTTCGTATTTGTAATATTTTTAAAAATTCATATATTGTATAATTTATATTTTTACAAAATTTAGATAATTTCTTGGTAAATAAAAAATAAACAGAAATAATTGGCATAGAATTGTACGTATAAAATATAAACTTATTATAACATTTTTGAATATTCGTAACTCAACAAACATTCTTAAAAAATTTCTTGTTCAATGAAATTCGTAGCAGAAATCAATTAGTTTCGAAATATGTAGTGAATTGGCTATGATGACCTAGATGATGTCCGCGTAAACACACGTCGGCGACGCGACATCTTCCTCACCTTATCCGTGGCTCGAGCGGGGCGTTATCGCGACACCTCCAAGTAAACGATCGCACGAGTTGCCTTCTTCAATTTCGTTCAATCGGCTATCATCCGCTGGGTTTCTGTCCACATCGACGGTTCCCCGGCATGACGATGTCGATATCCCCTCGCGCAGGAACCAGGGATGTTGCGCTCGGTCAGGCTTACCCGCGAACCGAATACCGCGCAAAAGCGCGAATCTTGGGAGGATGTCCGACGCATCACAAATTTCTCGATCTCGACTACATCATGGACTACACCGTCGAGAAATTTGCGAGGAACGTGAAACGCGATTTACAGCTGGATAATTTCGATGAGAGGATCGACGATGAGAATGATGAGATGCGCGAACGAGCAATAGATACACTTCGATATACCTCAACACGATCTTGCGCTCTGATGCTGATTACTGATCTCCCTTGCTTATCCCACCCTCTCTTATCACAGATGCGTGACGTCGCGCGATCTGCCGGGCTGCTGTAGGGCTGTTGGCGCTAGTCTCCTCCACCCCGATCAACCCCAATCTGTTCGCGCGCATCCACTCCACATAAATTAATCTGTGGCCTACATGTGTATTGGCGCGGAAGTATTGGTATCGTTGTCAGAATACGATTAGGGCAAGTTCAGTATGAATAATTCAAATCTTGGCGCTGTCAAGTATAAATTAACCGATGTCAAAAGCGATTTACATTGGCTGTGTTCAGCAGAGAAAGCAACTTTGCAATTGTTGTAAAATTCTTGAATATGATTGGTTCATACATTTAGATCCAATGAGGAACTAAGGGCAAGACCAATCATATTGAAGAATTTTACAACAGTTGCAAAGCTGCTTTCTCTGCTGAACGCAACCATTGACCGCGTTCAATAGAATGTTTATTTTTGAACTGTTTGAGGTTTTCTTCGCATTGACTGAATTGTATACTTTTAGATCTAAAGGAATATCTTATCTCAGCGAAGAAAACTTTTAACAGATGCAAGATAAACATTCGACTGACGCGGTCAATGTAGATCACGGCTTGACATCGAATCTAATTAATACCGAAAGCATGACCTTTCAAAGTGGATTAGGAATTTTCTTACTTTTACGGTCCTATCTCCCCTCGATTCTTTAATTAGATCTGTTCTTTATCGATGACTCCCTGAACTATATTTGCTTCATCTTAATTTATTCAATTCAAGTCTTAGCGCTGCCAATTATTAAGTAATATAGGCTGTGTTCCAAGTTTATAGCGCTGAAACTTTATAGTTTATGTTATGTATAGATTCTTAGCATTGACAGTAATTTTAGAATACAGCTGTAGACAACTTCTGAAACTTCTGACACAGTTGCGATACTTGCGATCTAATTGATATCAAAAGCGTGTTCTAAAATGGAGATCAGATATGTTTTTATTTTTATAATCTCTTTCCGATTCCTTAATTTTTCTTGATTCGTTCCGAATCTATAAAGTTGAATTTTGGAAAGTAGTTTTTAAAGAATATCAAATTTAATCTTGACACAGACACTTCGTAGGAGAGATATTATATAAATAAAAGATCGTATATATAAAATTATGAGACTTTAATCTTTTTAATAATTTTATCCCTAAATATTCCAATTATACATGTACAGTTCTATGTCTTATTTCTATTCATTATGCAAAGTAGGAGATTAAAAGAAAAGTTTTGCCGGATGTAGGAATAGATAATTCGAAACTCAACAAAAGGTCGTATGTCAATTGATTCATCGTTAGCTGCAGACCGCATAAAAAGTATATCAGTAATTAGTTAACTAGTGTCGTAAGATACGAGACGCGAGAGAAGTTAATTTTGAAAACATCACTCGGGATATAGAGCACTCGTGTAAATTACGTAAGTCCGAACGAACGCATACGCGAGAGAAACAAAACATTGTAAATTCATTGCGTAATAAAAATGTATGTATTTCTTTAAATAAGAATAATATATAACGATTATTTGCTTACAATTTCCGATTATAATTCATATACAATTTTATTGAGAAAGGCAACGGTAACTGTCCTATCTTTTCCTTCATGTAAACAGCAAACGCCTTGCTATCTGTATAGTGTGCGACAGTTACTTGTTTGCCAGTATTAGAGCCGACTTGCCATTTCGCCTTGCAGTACGAGGCGCTGCACGATTTATAAATCGCGATCTCGGGTAAATCTACGTCCATCGCGTCGCCTGCGTCCGTAGTATCGGTGATGTCAGAATCAGAGTGATTAGTGTTCGAACTGGAGCTACTTTCATCATTGCTGAAATTTGCATCATCCACTATACCGCTATCCGTTTTTTCGCGTTTCGCAATTTTCTTGCGTTGCATGAAAACGCTCTCTTGTTCGCCGTCACTGTCGCTGTCGCTATCGCTCATATTAGAGTACGCGGCCACGCTGGATTTTTCCGCGTTTCTTTTACTCCGTTCCTCCGCTCCGTTGTGGTTGTCGTTCGTATCTGTGCCTACAGAGGAACTGTGACTCGTACTCGTATCATCCATACTCATACTTGAAACAGTGCTTTTCGCGTTGGATTTCCGCCTTTGCTGACGTACAGGGAAATCCGTATTCACACCGATATCTCGAGTACTCTCGTGGGTATTGTCCGAAACCCGTTGAGTCTCTCCACTATCTTCACCGTTCTGATTCGGTTGCACGACCGCCCGTACCAATTGCAAGCTCGTCGTGATAGCTTCTCCAGGTTGAACGTCAGCGAGACGCGCATTTAATAAAAAACGTGCTCGACCAGCGAGTTCTTCCTCATCGTCGGTAAAATCATCAGAGTCAAAAATAGGTATTACAAAACGTCTGAGGGTATCTTGTTGCTCAGTCTGCCTTTGATGTATTGGTGCTACAGGCTTCACAGTTTCGAGCTCGGGGTGCTCGTTCAAGATATTGTGACGTAGATGATGTCGGATTCTACCACGGCACAGTTCTTGCAGAGATAAGGGATTGTACTCCGCTGCAATATAGAATTTCGAATACAGTGTAAATTATAGCGTAATCTCATAATAGCGTAAATTGTCGAATAAACATAAAATATTGTTTATGACATATACGTACGTAGATGAAACAAATTGTGTTCCGAGGACGGAGGTACGACTAGAGTCGCGAACGATACGGGAAGCATTGTGTTCTGTAACCATGTATTCTCATCCACTCTTTGCAAACGTAGTAATTCATCCTTGTAAGGCATTACTAATATACCTCCAACGCGTACGAATTGCTTAATAAATGCCTCGTGACTTTCAGGACACGCTGCACCACAATATACTCTGTCATATTGTCTACCTGGTATGAGGCTAAGACAATTTCCTGTTGGATATTATTATTATGTAATGTTTGATTGTCATCTTGCTAACATTCAAAAAAATTATTTTACCTTGTATAAATATAGGTTCACAGAAATCAAACTCATTTAAAGCCAATGACGTTTCCTTGAATTCCTCCAACCTTTTGTATGCGTAACTTAAACAATCTTCGTGCAACTCAATTCCATGATTTGTTCCATGTTGTTCTGGAAAAGATACAAAAGATATACATTCGATATTATTTTTTAAAACAGCAATTTTCTTACTTATTAACAATCCTGCCATTGTGCTGAGGTAACCAGTACCCGACCCAAGATTCAGAAAGCTTAAGCCAGGTTCTAAACTTAGTCCTTCCAATACTTCACTATATATACAGGGAGCTGATAAATGTATATTTTCATGTTTCCAAGCTAAATCCTTATAAGCGCTTTCTCGATATTCAGGCAAAACATAGTTTGCTCTATCTATAGCTCTAAAAACTTGTTCCACCTTCTTCGTTCTGATATATTCCGATGCCATTAAATTATCCACTAATTCATCGTTGTTTTGCCCACAACTTATAGCACCTCCCATGTTTATTTAAATATTAAGTATTCTGTAACAAATAAGTATATATTAATTTATTACATTATACAAATAATTAGAAAAAAAACAAAGTTTATATATAAAATACAAAATGACTTGTTTGTAAACAAATCTAAAGATATTCGTATAAGCCAATAAGAGTAATATTCCCTAGGCCTGTCTTTTGTCGCTGTATTAGACTACATTAAAACTTTCTATCTTATATCAAACTTCAAATATATATCAATTTTAAGTATGACAAATGTATGTACACTAGTTTAACCACAAAGGACAGATTTAACTCACGATATTAGGTTGCTTCAAAATTTTTCTTATCCAAATACTAATCATTAATTTAAATAAAACTTTTTAAATCTTTCTAAATAGAATATTTAGTATAATAAGATTTATAATAGGTTACTTGACTTACTTTAATAATTAACAGTGATTTTTGAAGAAAGTAAAATTTCTTTATCCTTATTCTTTTGATAAGACAAGCATGTTCAATTCCTTGATGCAATGATATTAAACTTATTCCTTTTTGTTATTTTGTAAATTATTTTTAAATAAAATATTCATAAGTAGATATCGTTAAAATCTAAAATGTTGATGGTTTATTAAAGAAAATCATGATTAAACTAAATATAAATAAAACAATAGATAAACAAGAAAACACTGGCACAACTGGCTCAAATATCCTTGCTTAGATAAATATTTGCTACAGCAAAGCAAATAATAAGCAGATAAGTAAATAAATAAATAAATAAATAAATAAATATTTACGATTATAAATAATCAGCAATAAAAAATTTATATTTATAATTATATTAACACATATGCTATACACAAAAAAATATTGGCTCAGAAGTAATTGGTTCTGACTGAAGTAGAATTAATTCACGGTGAGTTATGTAGAAAGATTATTTAAATGTTTTCTATAGTTTATGTAATATTGATTAGTTATTGCATTATAGTTATTCAGTGTATTTTCCAAATATTGAAAGACAATATGGAGAGCTAGACGGTACAGTTTCGAGACATTGCCTTAAAAATAACTTGCTAGGTCAAAGTACATACGAATATATGAATATATAATATAAAAATTTATGTATTAATAGCACTATTATGTTAATCCAGTTTAACGTTTCAGTGACTGTTAATTTGATTACTCATGACAACAATTTGTTGACGCAATCAACGATGTCGCGTCCTTCCACACTTACTTTAAAATAACGGACAGCAATAACCCGCGATCTGTGATGCAGAAGGTACGCAATATAAACTTATGTTTATTTACGATAACATTGCATCTCACCTCTCACTCTATCTCTCTCTACTTCCTCTCTCCTTCTTCCGTCCCTCTCACTTACTCTCACTTACTCGAGCGAATCTGCAAACACGATTTAACAGATCGGTGAAATCACGGATTTCGCTAATAGGTTCGAGAATTATCTGCCAACGTGCACGCTTTACGATTTTCTAACAGCCGCGTCACGTTAACGCGTTACATGGGCACAATGCGTAACGTTAAAGCTGCGTGACGACACGCGTTAACGAATTGCGACACTGATCGAGAAATTCACAGATTAGACTTACCAAATCAAAACACAACTTGATATCCCTGACGATGACAGCAGATTAGTGGAGATGAGCTGATAAAACGGAAAGATCTGTTCGACGCCGTTACCTCGATGGCAACGTTATGCGTCGGCATATTACAACATTGACGACGCGACACGACGTACTGCCACAGTACGGACACTCCACGGCGGCACTTATGTTTTTCTTTCCTTTTTTTCACAACACGGAAGAGTTCATCAAGTCCATCAGCTGATACTGCAAAACATGTCAAACCAAGCGCAGATCTCAACGCTCCTACGTCCTACGCCATTGGGGCAAAATCATAGGGTGCGTTCAAGCCGGACAAAGCGACTAGTCTGCTCGCCGAGCCGATTGAATGG
>NW_017300267.1:241971-246775 GCF_001594075.2 Trachymyrmex cornetzi
TTTTAAATTTACCGCTTGTTGTGTGACGTCACACTTCGACAATTTTGATTGGTCGCATGCGCGTGAGCATACCCTTATCCTTATACCATGGTGACAATCAAATATGTTCATTTGCTTGGCGAGCAGGCTAGCCAATGGGCGCATTCAGCGGACTCAACAGTTGAGTTGAGTGAATTAACGTCGATCGACGTTGCCCCGGATCTACAATAGGTGTTTTAAGCCTTAAGCCGTAAGAAATTGACTAATTACTCCGGATCTACAATAGTGTTTTAAGCCTTAAGCCATAAGAAATGGACGAATCACAGTCGATTATTCCCCTCGGATTCGATTGTAATTGGTCAATTTCTTACGGCTTAGGTCTTAAAACACCTGTTGTAGATCCGGGGTTACAGTCGAGTGCGAGGAGAATAATCGACTGTGATTTATCCATTTCTTATGGCTCAAGGCCCGTCTACAATACATGGAGTAAGAAGTAAGAGTAAGAAATTGACCAATCACAATCGATTATTCTTCTCACATTCGACTGTGATTGGTCAATTTCTTACTCTTAATTCTTACTCCGTGTATTGTAGACGGGCCTTGAGCCATAAGAAATGGACGAATCACAGTCGCTTATTCTTCTCGGATTCGACTGTAATTGGTCAGTTTCTTAGGGCATAATGCATAAAACACCTATTGTAGATCCGGACTTACTCTGTGTATTGTAGACGACGCCTCAAGGCTTAAAAATCTATTGTAGATCCGGACTTAGGGCCATTCCACACAAACTTGCATAGTCGCATAAACGTATGCACAACGAAAGTTATCCAATCACATTTTATGTGCGTCTTTATAAGAGAAATACGATTGGATAATTTTCTTTAGTCCGGATCTACAATAGGCGTTTTATGCCTTATGCCGTAAGAAACTGACAAATTACAGTCGAATCCGAGAAGAATAAGCGACTGTGATTCGCCCATTTCTTATGGCTTAAGGCTTAAAACCCTATTGTAGATCCGGACTTATGCATACGTTTATACGGCTATGCAAGTTTGTGTGGATACACTCTTAAAACATCTATTGTAGATCCGGGATTACAGTCAAATCCGAGAAGAATAAGCGACTGTGATTCGCCCATTTCTTATGGCTTGAGGATTAAAACCCTATTATAGATCCGGACTGTATTAACATCGATTTGACGTCGAGCGACTTTAAATCAGCATCGATTTGACGTTAATCGATCAATCATTTCTGGCTGGGCCAGAAAACCAGCATACTTCCGACGTGTCTACAGCCTCTACAGTCTACTGCTACTGTTTATTGTAGACAACGCTTAAAGCTCATTTTACATTAGACGCAAGCCAATCGTACGATCGTAAGTTTGTTGCGACAGCCAATCTGAAGCTTGCATTTTGAAATCAACTTAGTCCGGATCTACAATAGATTTTTTAGCTTTAAGACATAAGAAATGGACGAATTACAATCGATTATTCTTCTCGTATTCGACTGCAGTTGGACTATCCGGATCTACAATAGGTGTTTTAAGCCTTAAGCCGTAAGAAATTGACCAACTATACAGTCGAATGCGAGGAGAATAATTGATTACTTAAATTAATTTTATATACACGTCTTATACGGTAATTATGATTGTATGTCAACGTATCACACTGACGATTCAATAATGACAATAATAGTAATAATAATGATGATTATTGTTATTATAATCATTAATGATATTAATGATTATAATAACAATAATATTCAACGCTTATGTGGATATACAGGGTGATTCAGAATAACCTTTTGTCATTAAAGGGGCACATTCTTGGCCATATTCTGAGACGATTTTTCCTTTACAAAAATTTTGTCCGAAGCTTAGTTTTCAAATTACAAGAAGAAATAGTTAGCGTATCACGGGTCGCGTATAGGAGACGGGCAGAAGCGGCGCTCACGGTTAGACGCGGACGCTTTACGCATGGGATGCACATTGACCGGATGCATTCACACGTTTATAAAAACACGTTCCTTCTTCTTTCCCCTCCTTCTATCTTTCCTCTCTACCACACTATCTCTTTGTCTTTCACATGATTTAAATGTTTCATATTAAATTATAAATTAGAACGATGAAATTAAAATGGATATTAAACCCTTTGAGTATTGGATTGCATTCTAATTACATTGATAAAATTGTTAAAGAAATGTCGTAACAGAGCAAAATTGGACAATAATTACGTGCGATGAGTATTATAAAACTATTGACAAAAAAAATCATACAATTATTTCAGTACGTCGAATTCTAAGAGCGTTTCATACAATTCGACGTACTGAAATACTTGTTAGACTTAATTGTATGACAATAGGCATCGTAATACATGCAACTATTGTTTAATTTCTCAATTTTACAAAAATTTCTCTAACAATTTTATCTGCGATATCGCGTTCGTAGTATTTATTACATATTTATGACAAGTTTTATGAAAAACGCGATCGTGCTTTTTAGCATTAATTCAAATAGTTATGAATGTTTAAAACAAAAATGTAAGCCAAATACAATTTAAAAGCTTATTATTATCTCAATTATAAAATTGTTATTACCTTGTAGATGTTCAATGATTTTATTTTGCTCTAGCTTCTTGAAACAGTTGGAGGAATAAGTTTGGGTCCACCGTAATAATGCTCGATGCAACTGTTCACTGTAATTCACTTCCATCACTCAAATATTAATGTCTTTTAAGTACGTAGATATGTAGTCACACGTTTCCACGATGAGATTCTTTTATAAATTATGTCACGTTTCAACATACTGACACAATTCGATTACATTAACTTGACAACACGAGGAATTTATTAACCGATTAATCAGTTAATCACTTACAATCACAAACGATTGATATTCTGCGATTGAAAATCACACGAAGCTTTAAAACACGTGTGTAAGGGTACGGTCAATGTGATGCTACAAATGCTTTAAAGCAATTTTTGATTGATTAATTTGCAAAATTCTTCTAATTGGTCAACCAAACGCTTCAAAGCATTTGTTGTGAAATTTTGATCATAACCTAACCTAACCTAAGTCCACAATAACGCAACATGTGTTACGTGCGACAAGCAGCTGACTGACTTTCTTAGTTATGAGTGCAATAAGTGCAGATTACACAGCGCCTCAGTGGCCTAGTTTCCATCGAGGATTTAAACTAGATCAGAATGTAAGAACCAACCAACTACAGTCGAGTATTCCCCTGTTACAGTCGAACGACAGGGGAATGCTCGACTGTAGTTGGTTCTTACATCCTGATCCGGTTTTAACCCTCGGTGGAAACTAGGCCACTGATACGTGAATGCTCATTGCACTCATAACCAAAAGTGCGTTCCGTATCGCGCATGATGTGCATGATGCATCCATTGTCCTTGTTTAACATTTGGTGAGCAACAAGGATAAACGATGCATTATGCGCATCATGCGAGAAACGGAACGTCAAGAAAGTCAGTCAGCTGCTTGCCGCACGGAACCCATGTTGTGTTGTTGTGTGCGGACTTACACATGTGTTTTAAAGTTTCGTGATTTTCAATCGCCGAATAATCAATTGTTTGTTGATTGTTAGTGATTAACTGATTAATAAATTCCTCGTGTTGTCAAGTGAATGTAATCGAATCGTGTCAATATGTTGAAACGTGACATAATTTATAAAAGGAGAATCTCATCGTGGAAACGGGAGGATCCTGTTTGCCTACAGTTCTGATTGTACACACCACTCATATCAACTGGTGCCTAGTAATTTTTCACTGTTTTGCCAATGAGATTATTTTATTTTTAAATTGGCCAATCAGCGATACATGTGTGCAATATGCGATGTGTGCAATCGGAGCCCTCCCGTGGAAACACTGTGACTAGATATCTACATACTTAAAAGACATTTAATATTTGAGTGATGAAAGTAAATTACAGTAAACCGTTGTATCGAGCATTATTACGGTGAATTCAAACTTATTCCTCCAACTGTTTCAAGAAGCTAGAGCAAAATGGAATCATTGAACATCTACAAGGTAATAACAATTTTATAATTGAGATAATAATAAGCTTTTAAAGTGTATTTGGCTTACATTTTTGTTTTAAACATTCATAATTCTTTGAATGCTAAAAAGCACGATCGTGTTTCTCATAAAACTTGTCATAAATATGTAATAAATACTACGAACGCGATATCTTAGGGTGCGTTCCGTTTCTCGCATGATGCGCATAATGCGTCGTTTATCCTTGTTGCTCACCAAATGTTAAACAAGGACAATGGATGCATTATGCGCATCATGTGCGTTACGGAACGCACCTTTAGATAAAATTGTTAGAGAAATTTTTGTAAAATTGAGAAATTAAACAATAGTTGCGTGCCACATGTATTATGATGCCTATTGTCATACAATTAAGTCTAACAAGTATTTCAGTACATCGAATTGTATGAAACGCTCTTAGAATTCGATGTACTGAAATAATTGTATGATTTGTATGTCAATAGTTTCATAATACTCATCGCACGCAATTATTGTCCCATTTTGCTCTGTTACGACATTTCTCTAACAATTTTATCAATGTAATTAGAATACAATCCAATACTCAAAGGGTTTAATATCCATTTTAATTTCATCGTTCTAATTTATAATTTAATGAAACATTTAAAGCATGTGAAAGACAAAGAGATAGTGTGGTAGAGGGGAAAGATAGAAGGAGAGGAAAGGGGGTAATCCTGATTGACCACGGCTCGATTGGACACCACCAATCACAGCGACCGGTGCTTAGGAGCTTTGTAGTCTCAAGCGCTGTGAGTGGCTC
>NW_017300267.1:246788-247894 GCF_001594075.2 Trachymyrmex cornetzi
GTCTAACCGTGAGCGCCGCTCCTGCCCATCTCCTATACGCGAACCGTGATACGCTAACTATTTCTTCTTGTAATTTGAAAACTACGCTTTGAACAAAATTTTTGTAAAGGAAAGATCGTCTTAGAATACGGCCAAGAATGTGTCCCTTTAAGGACAAAAGATTATTCTAAATCACCCTGTATATAGCGGACATTCCTAGCACATACAACAGACGTCCTCTAAACATTTAATGGATGTCTTTAGAACATTTTTAAAATATCTTACTTAATATAAAGAACATCAATGCTCGAATTTCAAATGTATGTTCATGATGTATATCAGAAATGTTAAACATACGTAATATTGAATTTTGTGATCCAATTCTGAACATATCTTTCGAATGTCTTATAGACGTCCTACCGTAGCTATGATAAAAGCAAACGTCCTTCGAACGTTTTATAGACGTTCAAGACATTAGGATATAACTAAGGCAGATGTTCCATGGAACGGAAATTTACAGCGAAACGGAACAGCGCGACCAATCACAACTCTGCAGTCATTACTCTGCTTTCTTTTCTACGATTGTGATTGGTCGCGCTATTCCGTTCCGCTGCAATTTCCGTTTCATGGGACGCCAGCCTAAAGGTGCCGACGCTCGACGCTTATTTTCGGCGTCAAAATAAGTCACGTGATAGAAATTAACGAATATCAAGCATCAATTTTAATCACGTGACCTGTTTTGACGCTGAAAATGAGTGTCAAGCGTCAGCATGAAAAGGCATCTTAAGACTTTTGAGGACATCCCTGATCCCAGTGAGAAATGACGATGAAATCGATGACGAATACATTATCATTTTTCACTGGGATACAGCGGACGTCCAAAAGACGTCCATGTGTTATGTACAGGGAATGGAAAGTTACTTTTTAAAAGTACCAAGTTACAGTTACTCGTTACCGAGTATAAATTGTTTAAGTTATACTGTTACTAGTTACCGATTTTTAAAAGTAACTCGTTACAGTTACCGTTACTCAGGGAATGGAAGTAACTCGTTACTTGTAACGAAGTTACAGTTACAAGTTACTTTTTTGGTAACTTTACTAGTAACTGCGTTACTTTTTTTCTTTGG